>NW_020885057.1:86705-130961 GCF_003945725.1 Corapipo altera
TCTGCTTCCAGGGGGCCCAGGGGTTCCATGGGCCTGCCATCTCCCCCACACAGAAAACAGATGGGAAATGGAAATTGAAGAGGAACTGCTGCAGTGAACTGTTGCTGAACTCTTATCGTAGGCAAGAGCTATGTTCCTTGCCTAGGGAGCAGGCAGTAATGCAACTGGTAGTTAATCAGAGAAAAGCAGATGTCAAGTGAGAGCTCAAGCTATTTTATGCCAAGCTTACCTTTTTAGGTGCTGCTGGGAAGGAAAGTTTCAAAGGAGGTTGCAGTACTACTCCCTCAGTTGAAGGGAAGGAGCAGGAGGTTGGTTGTCTTGATCTGCCTGTGCTCCATTTCCAGTCTGACAGTGTTTCATTTGACTCCTAATGCTGAGACCTGAATAAATCATCTCCTAAATCCACAAGTCAACCTACCTCTTCTTGAGGGTGAACAGTGCAGAGGCATTCTTCTCCTCTACTCCACTCTTGTGAGACCCCACTCAGAGGGCTGGAGCCCCTCTCCTATGAAGACAGGCTGAGAGAGCTAGGGCTGTTCAGCCTGGAGAAGAGAAGGCTCCAGGGAGACATTATAGCAGCCTTCCAGTACCTAAAGGGGGCCTACAGGAAAGATGGGGAGGGACTCTTTGTCAGTGCATGTAGTGACAGGACAAGGGGGAATGGCTTCACACTGACAGAGGGCAGGTTTAGATTGGATATTGGGAAGAAATTCTTTACTGTGAGGGTGGTGAGACACTGGCACAGGTTACCCAGAGAAATTGTGGATGCCCTATCTCTGGAAATGTTCAAGACCAGGTTGGATGGGGCTTGGAGCAACTTGGTCTAGTGGAAGGTGTCCCTGCCCATGGCAGGGGGGTTGGAACTAGATCATCTTTGAGGTCCCTTCCAACCCAAACTATTCTGTGATTTACAGCTGCTTCACAGGATCTTGCTGGGTGTGGGGGGAATATGACCTGCCTTATGTGGTTAACTTTTTCCAAAACCAAGAACCTTAACAGCTCATCTTTTCAAAATTGGCCAAAGTTAAGGCAGCACCTTTATACCATGGGATCTAAAGACACTTTTTTGTCACCTGAGGGTGTAAGGTGTAAAGGACAGGCCTCTCTTGGTTTTTTTGTTTGGTTGCTTTTGTTGTTGTTTTTGGGTTTTTTTTCCCACTAGGATGTTGACCTGGATTTCCTAGCTAAGATGACCAATGGCTTTTCGGGGGCTGACCTGACAGAAATTTGCCAGCGTGCCTGCAAACTGGCCATCCGCGAATCCATCGAGAGTGAGATCAGGCGAGAGCGCGAGAGGCAGACCAACCCTTCTGCCATGGTGAGTGGGACACTCCAAGCTTTCCCTGCTCATGAGACAGGCAGCCCACTTTTGCCTGTGGGTGAGGCAGGATGCATTCCTCTTCATACCCTCAGGTGGGGATGAGTGGGGTCTCAGCACAGAGCATGGAATGGGAGCATGAGGCCCTCCTGGGGTACCTCACTTGTCAGCATTTCTCAGAAGGCCCCTGCTGCAGCCCTGACTTAGTCTGCCACAGTGTCTCTCTCCAGCCCCAACTTTGGTGGGTGTTGGAGCTTCCTGATCTAGCGGGAGGCTGTGGGTGGCTGTCAGGCCTCAGAGCTTGGGCATGCAGCTCACCTGGGCCCTCTGTCCTGCTGCAGGAGGTGGAGGAGGATGACCCTGTTCCTGAGATACGCAGGGATCACTTTGAGGAGGCCATGCGCTTTGCTCGCCGCTCTGTCAGTGACAACGACATCAGGAAATATGAGATGTTTGCACAGACCCTACAGCAGAGCCGTGGCTTTGGCAGCTTCAGGTAACCATGGTGGAGTGGGGAGAAGGGCAGCATGGCTCAGTTAGCCCCAGAATAGAGCATTGAGGCAGCTTTCTGCTGGATTCTGGGTAACAAATTCCCTCTTCCACTGCATTTTCCCATTCTCCCCAGCATGTACAGCAGCCGGCTGAGCATGTGGCAGGTGTAGGCTGTGCTGCATGTTGATTGTAGCTGCTCTGTTAGTGCTCCTGAAGTCCAACGACCCTTTTTCCTTTTAACACAAGCGACAGCCAGAAGTCATATAAGCCTTTTGTGTGATCTGCTGTAAGGTTTCATCCCATTTCTCCTGCCTCTCCTACTTGTCACTGGGGATTAGCA
This sequence comes from Corapipo altera, assembly GCF_003945725.1. Taxonomy (NCBI): domain Eukaryota; kingdom Metazoa; phylum Chordata; class Aves; order Passeriformes; family Pipridae; genus Corapipo; species Corapipo altera. The sequence continues at coordinate 88,856 of NW_020885057.1, forward strand.
CAGAGGGAGGGGATGGTGCTGAGCTGCGAGTAGGCTTTTGAACAGCATCTCTTCTCTCCCCTTCTGCACCATAACATGCAGGTTCCCATCAGGTAACCAGGGTGGTGCTGGTCCAAACCAAGGCACAGGAGGTGGCAGCGGGGGCAACGTGTATAGCGAAGACAATGATGACGATCTCTACGGTTAACTCCCTACTTGGTGGACTAGCTCCACATCAGACCTTGTTGTACAGCAAAAAAATCCAATGTTCAGTGGACTCTTGGCTTCTTCATTCTTCAGTCAGAACAGTGTAGCTGCATATCAGACTTTGTACAGGGAATGTTTTCTGCAAACACAAATCCAGAGCAGTGTTCAGTTGGGAGGCAGACAGTGAATTAACAAGGAGGGAAACCAACTTAGTTTCTGAGAAATTTCTGTTCTACTTTATGTGTCAGAATCAGCAGCTTTAGCAAAGAATACAATGCTAGACTGTATAAAAAAAATCCCACAAAAATGATAAAAAATAATAAAAATCCCACAACACTCCTTTGTGTGTGACTGGTGCAGTGTACCTTGTGCTGTCTCTGTAAACCTCATGTCTCATGTGCTATCTGAGCACTCCTCAATCTGGTGGAACCCATCTGTATGCATGCTTCTCTGGTGTGTTCAAGGTTACTCTTTGTTGTTATATCTCTTAACCCAAGTTAACAAAAGAAATTGGTTTGGCAGTCTGTCTCTCCCCTGCCCCAATTTGGCAGGAAGCACCAAGTGAGAGAGCCTGGTAGCAGATATCGCTTCTCTGATGCTGGCCCTGAGCTGTCGGGTCTCTTGCTGCTTTAGCTCCTCTGCAGCAAAGGACTTCAGTAATCCTCGTTCCATCTGCCCTGCCTGAAGGCAGGCACAAGGGGGCTCTTGGGCTGTCTCTGAAGTTTGTGGTGCAGCATTACCCCCACTATGATTAGGAAAGAGGGGATGCTGCAGCACTGTTCATCAGGCTCTGTGGAGAGATTTTCCCCCTTCTCCTGCAATGTTTCATGCATCCCTTTGGGTTTCTGATGACAGGCATGACTCTCTGCTGCCAACCTGCCCCTTGTTTTGCCTCATACTCAGTAGTTGAGTTCTGATCATAGTTCTTATCCTTCCTTTATGCTTTCAGGTTGCTGCCTTGCTCCTTGATTTATTTTCCCTCCTCTGAACTGAACAATGTGCAACTGCTGTACTTCAGTGTTTTATATGAGAGAAACCCTGGGTCTGGTCCCATCATGCACACAGGAGCAGTGTGACAGGCTGGGTATGACTCAACTGTGAACTGAAGGGGAGAGCCTGTTTAAGGCAATGACCATAAGATGCACAGTGGTCATGTGCTATTGACTTTCGGGGACGGTGCAGGAACTGGCATCCCCCAAGGATCAGTGTTGGGCCCAGTCCTGTTTAATATCTTTATTGATGATCTGAATGAGAGGATTGAGTCTACCACTAGCAAATTTGCAGATGACACTAAGTTGGGGAGGGAACGTCGACCTGCTGGAGGGTAGGAGGGCTCTGCAGAGGGACCTGGACAGGCTGGATAGATGGACTGAATCCAACAGTTCAACAAGGCTGAGTGTTGGGTCCTGCACTTGGACCACAACAACCCCATGCAGCACTACAGGCTGGGGGTAGAGTGGCTGGAGAGCAGCCAGGCAGAAAGGGACCAGGGGTACTGATTGACAGCAGGCTGAACATGAGCCAGCAGTGTGCCCAGGTGGCCAAGAAGGCCAATGGCATCCTGGCCTGTATCAGGAAGTGTTACCAGCAGGACCAGGGAAGTGATTCTTCCCCTGTACTTGGCACTGGTTAGGCTGCACCTCGAGTACTGTGTCCAGTTCAGGGCACCTCAGTTTAGGAAGGATATTGAGACGCTGGAGTGTGTCCAGAGAAGGGCAATGAGACTGGTGACGGATCTGGAGCACAAGTCCTATGAGGAGAGGCTAAGGGAGTTGGGGTTGTTTAGCTTGGAGATGAGGAGGCTCAGGGGAGACCTCATCACTCTCTACAACTACCTGAAAGGAGGTTGTAGCCAGGTGGGTATCTGTCTCTTCTCCAAGGCAACTAGCAACAGGTCAAGAGGACACAGTCTTAAGCTGCGTCAGGGGAGGTTTAGGTTGGACATTAGGAAGAAGTTCTTCACAGAAAGAGTGACTGGGCATTGGAATGGGCTGCCCAGGGAGGTGGTGGATTCACTGTCCCTGGAGGTGTTTAAGAAAAGACTGGATGTGGCACTTAGTGCCTTGGTCTAGTTGACAAGGTGGTGTTGGGTCGTGGGTTGGACTCAATGATCTCAGAGGTCTTTTCCAACCAAGTTGGTTCTGTGACTGTGAACTGAGGATATCTGCAAAGAAGCTTAAATGTAGACTGTGTGGCAGAAGGGTGCCCTAGGCTTTTGGGGCTGAACCACGCTGAAGAGGGCAACCTCCCCTGTGGCAGGAGTTATGTGGGATCTGAGCAATGTGAGTTTCAGCCCCAAAGCCTGGCAGACCTAGGAGGGCTTCATCAACCTGTCTAGATTTAAGGGAAGAGGGGAGACAGGGAAGAGTCTTGTCTCAAAATGGTAGAAGGATGGGACTATCCATGAGAGGGAGGCTAGTGCATAGCAATGGGGAGAAAAACCTTCCATAGTAGGAGGACATCTAAGCCCCTGGAAAGGGCAGGTAGCCCCTGTTCAGGTCCTCTGTTCTACTTAAGAGCTGTCTGCCTGCCAGGATCACTCTTGCCCTGTCCTTATGCCACCTCTGTTCTGCCTTGCAGAGAAAATGCTGCCATTGTCTCCTATGGCACCAGGGTTAAGGATGGCCTGTTCCTCTCATAGACAGATACCTGGGAGCCAGGAGAGCCAAGCAGGGAGGGCTGGCACTCCCCTTTCTGGGGGTAACTGGCACCTGGAAGCCTTTACTCCAGGACTGCTTCCTTGCCTATACTTCTCAGTTGCTCTATGTTCCTCCAAGCAGGGTGGATGCAGATACTGGCTTTGCTTTTATGTTATACCCATTTATCAGTGCAAGCCCAAGAGAGGCAGCTCCAGCCAGGGAGGGAACCAGCCACCTGGAAAGGTTCTCCACCCCTGCTGGGAGCTCTCTAGGACTCTTCCACAAGCCTTCCCCAGCTCTGGTATTGGATGAATTTCTTCCTGCCTGTTTGGGGATGTGACCATTCAGCAAGCCCCCAGCAAATCTACCCTGGTGTCTCTGTGCTGTGGGGGCTGGGGCAAGCAGTGTATAGGATAGTAGGGTATATGTGTCCCAGCTCCCCAAAGCCTTCCCTACTACCTCTCATAATTGCAAATGCTAATTAAATCCATCACAAGGACTGGAAACCCTCATCTTTTATCCCCTGCCACCTGTGGGATGTGGCTCCTAGTGGGGACAGCACCCACAGGGGTACTGAGAGCATCTGCCCTGCACTGGATCTGTGTAAAATTGCTGGGGGGCTGAAGGTGTCCCCCAAATCAAAACCTGCATCGGTCAGGGAGCTTAGCTAGGGCTTCCCTCACCCCCCATGCACCTCCACCCCCACCAACCCCAGGAAAGCAGGCAGCACCAGGGACTGTCTTTGGCCCCAGTCCATGCTCTTTTCCAGGGGCCACCCCTGCAGCAGAGATCCCTGGGAGCTGCATGAGCAAGAGCCTTCCCACAACACACTCCTCCCCTGCCCAGCATCTTCCTGGGGAGACTGGGCAGCCCCGAAGGTGCTGGCAGCTGGGGCTTGTCCTGAATGGAGCAGGAATGGCCAGGTGGGCAGTTGAGGGAAGCCCTTTCTTCACTGCAGTGGTCAGCATTTCCTTGTGCCCCCCTGGGGTTCCCCATGTGGCCCCAAAGCTACATCCCTGTGTCCTTGTGTGTCCCACGTCCATCCCCCACCCCCAACCTTACAGCCAGGCCCCACAGAGGGCCAGATGTAGCAGGATGGAGGACTGCCCCCCCCCCCCCCTCCAAGGGGTTGGCATTAGAGACTGGTCCCTGACCCAAGAGATTGGGGCCCTGCAGCACCCCAAAAGTCTCTGGGCTTAGCAGGGTGCTCCTGCCAGCAGAGGGCAGGCAGGGGCCATGCTCAGCATGTCCCCTATCCCAGTCTAGGCCATCTCTATGGGTATCCCTGGCCCCAGGAACCTCCCCTTAGGCATCCTTGTCCCATGAGCATCCCCTCCCTCTGGCTATCCCTGCCCCAAGAGCATCCCCACACCATGGGCATCCCTCCACTACAGGTATCTGCCGCGGTCCGAGCGGGGGAGGGGAACGGGGCCGCGACACGGCACGGATCCCAGACACAAAGGTGGGGTGCAGGTAGAATCTTTAATCCAGCGTGCGCACGGGGTTTTTATCCGGAGGGAAAGGGCCAGAACATAGGGTGGAGCAGGAGACAGACAGACGGGGGGACAAACCAGGATTGAGCCGTGGGCAAAAAAGGGGGGGGGAGCACAGGAGGGACCAGGGGAGGAAAGGGCGAATGGGGGCTGTCTCCTGCCGCAGCTTCTCCAGCCAGTCGGCAGAGAAGACAGAGCTGCAGGGAGGTGAACAGGCCGGGACATGCCCGGAAGATACAAATTCGGGGGAAACACACAATGTGTGAAGTCCATTCAATCGCTGTACATATTTTTCCATTTCCGGAATCGTTCCCATTCCGATTCCTGGTCCTCGACAGGTATCCCCTGCCCCAAGGGCATCCCCACACCATGGGCATCCCTCCACTATAGGTATCCACTGCCCCATGGATGTGCCCTCCCAAGTGATATCCTCTGCCCTATGGGCATCCCTGGCAATATTGTCAGTCCCCATGGCTGGTGGGAGAGGGCTGTGCTGGCTCTGCCCCCAGCCTGCCCAACCCATTAGCTGCTCCCAACCCTGTCTGCTGTGTGGGCTTCAGGATGAGCTTGTTGTAGGGTGATTTTTATGGCCCTGAGCTCTTGCCTGGGAGAGGGCAGTGAGCCACATCCCCCATTTGGGGTTTGGCAACCTCTGCCCAGACCCCTCCCAAAACCCAATGCTTATGGGATTTTGTTCAAACCATTTGCCCTTACTTGCCTCTTACTTGGTGCCCTATGGCAAACATTTTTCCTGGTGCCTCTGTCAACCACATCCTGGGAGCCCCAAGGGGACGCAAAACCCCCATGGGGTTGCCGTGGTGCCAGTGGGAGATAAGCCCCTTCCCTGACCCTGCTGTCTGTGCCCAGACCAGGGCAAGCAGAACCCCAGCGTCTCCCATGACAACACGCCCCAAGGAGGTATGTTTTTTAAAATACTTTAATTTTTCTTTCAATACTGACATAAAAAAAATTTAAAAAAACCCCAAACAAAATAACCCAATCCTGCTATAAAATATTCAGGTCTCATTGAAACTGAGAAAAACAAAGCAACTCGCATCTGTGCACTGACTTGTCTTTTCCCTCCAGCAGTGTCCACTATGTCTAACTCCACAGGGATCAGTGGAGTGAACCAGCGGCATACCTTTGCCATTCAAACCAGGTGATAAATTAAACAGTGCCTAATGAGGTCTCCTCACCCTGTACCAGAGCTGTGGCACCAACCAACCTCCCCGCCCTGTATGACACAATGTACAGTTGTACACCTAGCCTCCAATGGACACCCCATACTAACCCCTCCTCCCCTGTCCAAAAGGACCTCCTGTTTCAAGTCAATGATTCCTCCTTAAAAAAAAATAAGGATTCCTGGCAGAATATTCCAGAGGTTTTCTCTGTGGTGCTGTAGTGGAAGAATACAGAGCCTGGTCAAATGTGCCTCCCACTCTAGGAGCCCTTCCCAGGAAAAAAAATGGCACAAGGCCATTATGAAGAATTTACGAAGAGAGCTAGGTCATGCAGGAAAAAAATTAGGGAAAGAAAAGTGGAATTTGAAGTTAATTTGGCTAATTCAGTTAGGGATAACAAAAAGTCCTTTTATAAATACATTAATAGCAAAAGGAGGGGCAAGGAAAACCTCAATTCTCTGTTGGACTTGGAGGGAAATAGAGTTAACAAAGATGAGGAGAAGGCTGAGGTACTTAACACCTACTTTGCCTCAGTTTTTAGCAGTAAGACAGGTGGCCCTCAGGACAACTGGCCTCTAGAGCAGATAGACAGAGACAGAGAGCTGAATAGCCCTCCTGTATTCCAGGAGGATATAGTTAGCGACTTACTGAGCCAACTGGATCCTAACAAGTCTATGGGACCAGACGGGATCCATCCCAGGGTGATGGGGGAACTGGCAGAAGAGCTTGCCAAACCACTCTCCATCATCTTCCAACAGTCCTGGCTCTCTGGGAAGGTCCCAGATGATTGGAGGTTGGCGAATGTCACCCCAATCCACAAAAAAGGCTGCAAGCAGGACCCTGGCAACTACAGGCCTGTCAACCTGACCTCGGTGCCTGGCAGGGTTATGGAGCAGATCATCCTGAGTGCAATCACACAGCACCTTCAGGATGGACAAGGGATTAGACCCAGCCAGCATGGGTTTAGGAGGGGCAGGTCCTGTCTGATCAACCTGATCTCTTTTTATGATCAGGTGACCCACCTGGTGGATGAGGGGAAGGCTGTGGATGTGGTCTATCTAGACTTCAGCAAGGCCTTTGACACTGTCTCCCATAATATACTCCTGGAAAAACTGGTAGCCCATGGCTTGGACAAGTGCATCCTCTCCTGGATTAGGAGTTGGCTGGAGGGTCGGGCCCAAAGAGTGCTGGTGAATGGAGCTGCATCCAGCTGGTGACCAGTCACTAGTGGTGTTCCCCAGGGGTCTGTGTTGGGTCCAGTCCTGTTTAACATCTTTATTGATGATTTAGATGAGGGGATTGAGTCCATCATCAGCAAATTTGCTGATGACACCAAATTGGGAGGGAGTGTCGACCTGCTGGAAGGCAGGAGGGCTCTGCAGAGGGATCTGGATAGACTTGAGAGATGGACTGATTCCAATGGGATGAAGTTCAATAAAGCCAAGTGCCGGGTCCTGCACTTTGGCCACAACAACCCCATGCAGCGCTACAGACTGGGCACAGAGTGGCTGGAAAGCAGCCAGGCAGAAAGGGACCTGGGGGTACTAATTGACAGGAAACTCAACATGAACCAACAGTGTGCCCAGGTGGCCAAGAAGGCCAATGGGAACTTGTCCTGTATCAAAAATAGCGTGGCCAGCAGGACCAGGGAAGTGATCCTTCCCCTGTACTCTGCATTGGTGAGACCACACCTTGAGTATTGTGTTCAGTTCTGGACCCCTCAGTTCAGAAAGGATATTGAGGTGCTGGAGCGGGTCCAGAGAAGAGCAACAAGGCTGGTGAAGGAACTGGAGCATAAGTCCTATGGGGAGAGGCTGAGGGAGCTGGGGTTGTTTAGCCTGAGAGAAGAGACCAACCCCCACCTGGCTAGAACTTCCCTTCAGGTAGTTATAGACGGTGGGGGTTGGTCTCTTCTCTCAGGCACTCAGCAATAGGACAAGGGGGCACGGGCTTAAGCTCCGCCAGGGGAAATTTAAGTTGGATATCAGGAGAAAATTCTTTACAGAGAGAGTAATCAGGCATTGGAATGGGCTGCCCAGAGAGGTGGTGGATTCACCATCCCTGGAGATTTTTAAACGCAGATTGGACGTTGCACTGAGTGCCATGATCTAGTAAATGGACTGGATTTGGACCAAGGTTTGGACTCGATGATCTCGGAGGTCTTTTCCAACCCAATCAATTCTATGATTTTATGATTCTAAGGCGGAGTGGGCCAAGAAAGGTAAGAACTATAAAAATTCTCCTGATAGAAATGCAAAGGTGTCCTGGCTTTATAGACAATGTGTGCCAGGAGGCAGGACCTCAGATGGAACAGAAACCCCTCCCTCCAAATTACAAAAATTTGAAATTATGAGACGTTTGAGAAAAGTGTAGAAATGAATAACAATTTTACTAAAAATGGAGAACAAAACAGAACTAAACAACAACCAAACAATAACAGAAAATGTCACCCAAAAATCACTGGTTCACCTCCACACCGCTGAGGTAGCAATGCAGTCTCAACACGGTCACATGGTCCTGCTGTAGCCCAGGCAGAGATGTGGCTGCACAAGCGACAACAGTGGTAGTGGGGCAACTGCCACGCAGAAGTGACAACTATGGCGGTGGCAGGAAGCCTGTGGCTGCGCTGGCAGTCAGAGGGCTGTGACAACAGCGGCAGTGGCTGTACTGGTGGTCAGAGGGCAGCAGCAGCAGTGACTGTGCATGGCGGGGGAAGCACTGGTATGTGGAGCAGTGCCGGCGCTGGGAGTGTGGGACAGGTGCTTCAGCTTGGGCAACCGGCAGCAAAAGTACTGGGACTTCGGGGAGAGACGGCATGGATTCAGTTGGCGCCATGCAGCAGCAAGGCGGCAGTAGCAGTTGAAAGGCAGTGGTGGTGGTCAGGGACCTCACGGGTTCTGTGGCAGGGGCAAGAGGGAGAGAGTGGAACTACTGACCCCTTTTATTCCCCCCAGTTCTTGTAGGACCTTCATTCCAGGGATCTCGCCTCAGTTCCTGCAGTATTTTTCTCTTTCCCATCTCCTCTGCCGCCCACCTCATCCTCCGTGACCGGCACCCCAGCAACGGCTGCCATGCACTGCTGTTGCTCGCATGCCCCCCTCCTCCCTGCCCTGCTCCTTCCTTCAAAAATACATGGTGGCATGGAGAAATTCAACAAGAAAATCTAAACCAACACATTATCCACCCTGAAATTTTTCATACCAACATACTGGGATTTCAACTATACACATAGATGCATTATTCCAATTATATATGCATTTACAAATATATGCATACAGGTACAGTGTTATGGACAGTTTACCCAAAAATTAGGTCCTTTTGAGGTATACACTGTGTTTCCCCATCTTTCTGCATTACCCATGAAGTGCACAGTGGTCCTTGAGCAAAAACAATCCCACAAATGGGTTTACCTTTGCTTTAGGCAGGGCTAATCCAAATCATTTTCCCTAACATACCTCTCAGGTGCACTACAGGGACTTCATCTATGGTGTGAAGGGACTCTGAGTGGGCAGTGCCAACTCAATTGACAGAGCCTCTAGTGTTGACTAACCAAGTAGCCTTTGCTAAATGCTGATCCCAATGCTTGAAATCCCCCCTGCCCAATGCCTTCAAAGTAGTTTTCAACAGTCCATTACACTGTTCAACCTTCCCAGCAGCTGGTGCAAGATAGGGGATATGATATATCCACTCAATACCATGCTCTTTAGCCCAGGTGGTAACTAGGCTATTCTTGAAGTCGGTCCCACTGTCTGACTCAATTTGTTCTGGGATGCCATGTCACCACAGGACTTGCTTTTCAAGACCCAGGATGGTGTTCCAGGCAGTGACGTGAGGCACAGAGTACATTTCCAGCCATCCGGTGGTTGCTTCCACCATGGTGAGCACATAGCGCTTACCTTGACAAGTTTGCGGCTATGTGATGTAATCAATCTGCCAGGCCTCTCCATATCTATACTTAGTCCATCAATGACCATACCACAGGGACTTCACTGTCTTAGCCTGCTTGATTGCAGTGCATGTCTCACAGTCATGGATAACCTGGGAGATAGTGTCCATGGTTAAATCTACCCCTTGGTCTCGAGCCCACCTGTAGGTGGCAGCTCTGCCCTGGTGACCTGAGGTATCATGGACCCATCAAGTTAGGAAAAACTCTCACTTGTGCTGCCAGTCTGGATCTATCTGTGACACTTTGAATTGTGCAACTCGCCCTGCCTGTTTGTTGTTACGATTGTTCCTCATTATCTCGACTTTTAGGCACGTGTCAGTCTACATGGCAGACTCTCACAATCAACTTCTCTCTCCAGGCAACAATGTCTTGCCACATTTTGGAAGCCCAGATGGATTTCCCTTTACATTGCAAATTGTCCTTCTTCCGTTTGTCCAGCCACCCTCACAGAGCGTTGGCCACCATCCATGAGTCAATGTAGAGGTAAAGCCTTGGCCACTTCTCTCCTTTGGCAATGTCCAAGGCCAGTTGGAGGGCTCTGAGCTCTGTGACTTGACTTGATCCACCTTGTCCTTCAGTGTTATCTGCGACTTGTCATGTGGGGCTCCATAAAGTTGCTTTCCATTTTCAGTTTGTCCCTACAGTGCAACAGGAACTGTCAGTGAAAAGAACATAATACTTTTTGTCTTCTGGCAGTTGATTGTATGGTGGAAACTTCCTCTGCATGTGCCACTTTTCTGCTTCCTCTTCATCTGCCAGACCAAAGTTCTCACCCTCAGGCCAATTGTGATTATCCCAGGGCAATTAGGGTTTCCTATTTGGGCACGCTGCATGATCAAGGCAATCCACTTACTCCATGAAGTGTCAGTGGCATGGTGTGTGGAGGGAACCTTTCCTTTGAACATCCACCCCAGCACTGGTAGTCAGAGTGCCAGGAGAAGCTGTGCTTCTGTGCCAGTCACTTCTGAGGCGGCTTGAACTCCTTCATAGGCTGCTAGAATCTCCTTCTCTGTTGAGCTGTAGTTGGCCTCAGACCCTCTAGAACCTCGGCTCCAGAATCCAAGGGGTTGGCCTCGAGTCTCCCCAGGCACCTTCTGCCAGAGGCTACAGGAAGAACTATTCTCCTCAGCTGCAGAGTAAAGCACATTCTTCACCTCTGATCCCGTCTTGACCAGCCCAAGGGCTACTGCGTGAGCAGTCTCCTGTTTGATCTGTTCAAAGGCTTGTTGCTGTTTGGGACCCCAGTGGAAATCGTTCTTCTTGCAGGTTACCAGGTAGAGAGGGCTCACAATCTGGCTGTATTCTGGGATGTGCATCCTCCAGAAACCTAGGATGATCTTCTCTCCTTTCTCAAAGACTTCTTCTGCCATGTTCCCCCATATTATGATGTCATCGATGTACTGCAGATGTTCTAGAGCCTCACCCTTCTCTAGTGCAGTCTGTATCAGTCCATGACAGATGGTGGAACTGTGTTTCCATCCCTGGGGCAGTTGGTTCCAGGAGTACTGCACACCCCTCCAGGTGAAAGTAAACTGTGACCTACACTCTACCACTAAGGGAATGGAGAAAACACATTTGCAACGCCAATGGTGGCACCACCTTGCTGCTTTGGACTCCAGCTCATACTGAAGCTTGAGCATGTCTGGCACAGCGGCACTCAGCAGTGGGATAACTTCAGGCCATGATAGTCCACAGTCAATCTCCATTCTCCATCAGACTTACACACAGGCCAAATGGGGCTGTTGAAGGGTGACTGAGTCTTGCTGACCACTCCTTGGCTCTCCAGTCCATGAATCATCTTGTGAATGGGAATCACAGTCTCGTTTTGTTCGGTACTGCTGGCAATGCACTGTTGTGGTGGCAATTGGTACTTGCTGTTCTTCTACCTTCAAGAGTCCTACAACAGAAGGGTTTTCTGACAGACCAGGCAAAATGTTCAATGGTTTAATCCTTTCTGTCTTCACAGCAGCAATTCCAAAGGCCCATGGATGTCCTTTTGGGTCTTTGAAGCACCCGTTCCTGAGATAGTGCATGCCCAGGATACATGGGGCACCTGGACCAGTCACAATGGGGTGTTTCTGCCAGTCTTTCCCGGTGAAGCTCACTTCAACTTCCAACACCATCAGCTCTTGAGAACGCCCTGTCACCCCAGAAATGGAAATAGATTCGGGCCCCACATGTCCTGATGGCATTAAAGTACATTGAGCACCAGTGTCAACCAAAGCTTTGAATTCTTGTGGTTCTTACATGCCAGGCCATCAGATCCACACAGTCCAGTAGATCCTATTGTCCCCCTAGCTGGAGGCAGGGCCTCTTTAGTCTTGGTCATCATAGCTGCTCCTACCTCCCTGTGAATACATCCGGGAGATAACTTCTAGTGGGTCAGATGTGTCATAGTCCTGTCTATTTTGCCTTGACCCTTGCCCACGGGAAACTGGCACTGCATACACCCTTGCTGACTTCCCTTTTGCATTTGCTTTCTCCTTCAGTTCCTGTACTCAGGCTTCTAGGACATAGGTAGGTTTCCTGTCCCACCAACTCATGTCTTCCCCATGCTCAAGTAGGAAGTACTACAAGTTTGTTTGTGGGAAGTATTCCCTCCCCCCAGCTGGGGAACATCTTTTTCTGACCTTGGGAACTCTGGTTCACTCTGGTTCATGGAAGCTGTTCTCCTTAGTCTTCTCATTAAGTTTTTAGTGGCTGTCTTTGAATTTGTTGGTAAGCTCCTCTTTGAAATTCTGGAGGTCCTCAGCCAGCTTTTCCACAGAAGTAAATTGGTTTCGGGATGGAGCATTGATGGGTTTTCATATGCCCACAACTTCCTTGCCATAGCACCCACTGTTTCTTGTGCTTCACCCCATTGTAACATGGCTAGGAAGTAGGCATACATCTGTGATCTGAGTCGTGCAAGTTTCAACCACATTTGGGACATACACCTGACACTGTCTGGACTTTTTGAGCCTGGCCCATTGTTGGAGATTATCTCAAGCACAGTTAGCTCTCTGAGTCCTTGGATCCCTTGTTCCATGGTCTTCCAGGGGCCTTACTGCAACTGCAGATCTTCTTCACAGAGGTATCTTTCCCTCACACTCACTAGGAGGCATTTCCAGAGGCTGAGAGGTTCTTGCTTCTTTATGAACCTCTGGCCGATACCTGAATCTCAGGACAGGGATCCCAATGTGAGGCATTGAGAGAAAAAGCAGAAAAAGAATAACAATTTTAAATAATCCATTTGTGTATTGGATACAGAACCCCTTGGGCATTATGTTGTTTGACTAATTCCTGTTTATTTGGCATGTATTCCTGCATGTTTTTCCCATTCATAGGTGCTTATCTCAAAATGGATTCTAAAACCAAGGTAGCTGTGGCTATTTTTCAGTTAATAACTTGGATCTGTGGGGTGGTAAATTTAATGCCTCTAAGTCTCCTTTGGAATGTGTTTTCAGGGTTGTTTTCCTATCATAACCTAAGTTGTTGTCCTTGGGGGTTTTGTGATAATGGCACCCATTTTGGGGGAGAAACGCAGGGGGAGTGTTTCTTCCTGTGGTGGTTTGAAACTCCCAAGAATCTAAGTTCAAGCCCCCCTCCCACAGTTTACCCCTGTGAGAGGGTTTAGTGATGACATGGACTTGATATCTTCCTCACCTCATGCGGAGAGTTTTCAGACAAAACACAACCATTCGTTATTGGGGGAAGGGGAAAATATTTACAAAGGTTTATTTACACACACATATATATATATTTACATTAAATTAAATTCCTCTTTTCCTTCAATAAAAGTCTAAGAAGAAAAGAGAAAAGTCTTTCTGTCACTTCTCAGACCACAGTTCCTTCATTTCAGTTTTTTTTGTGGCACTGGTTAGTGTCTTTCATTTTTCTGAGGCAGCAGATTTAAGTATGGCAGTCAGGATTTTTGTTCTTACTTTGTGGAAATTCCAACCCTGAGCCCGAGCCTTTGGGGGATTTTCCTTGGATACCTTCACTTCTCTTGGGTTAGAGCATTTAAGGCAGCTTTCAGTTCAGTCTTACCAGAGCTCCTCTGCTCTGTCTCAGCTCACCAGCATGGTAGCAGCAGCATCAACAGCAGAGGGCAAGGCCACCTCCTCCACATTCCGTCCTGGTTCAGCTCTCAGGACGACTCCAAGTTTTTCAACTCCTTTCTCTCTCTCTCTAGCTACTGCTGCATTTTGGGACTCCCTAAGGGTTTGGAAGTCCACCCCTCCTCTTCAGGAGGTCTCTGGGTTTTGGGAAAGTGATACAGTCTTACCCCAAAACAACCCTGTTGAGTTTTCCTCTGTTTTGTTGCCAGCTCTCCCTCCTGCAGGAACATCTCTGCGTCTTTCAGCTGACTTCACATTATCTCGCTGCTACTGGCTATCTTTTTGGCTTTTAACAACCGTTGTCTCTGTTCAGGACTGCTCTGCTGCCCCTTTCAATGTCTTCTGCTGCTGCTGACAGTAAGGAAACTCTTCCAGCTATTGATTACGGGACCCGGTCCAGCTTTGACACTATACTGGGTCTCCCGTAGCCTCAACTGGGGACTGGGGGCCCCAGAGGGGCTCACTGGCCCCCTACTTCCTCCTAACTCAAATCATGGCTACCTACCTTCTAAACTATCTACCTTCTAAACTATCTTCACCACCTTCTCTTCTGTTTCTGTGGGTATGTAATTTCCGCAGGGCGCATGTGGACTTTTGATTGGTCCAGTATTATCAGTGGGGCAAACCATTACTACCTCAGAGAAAAGGTTTTTCAAAACACCACACTTCCCAATCCTTCACCCTTCAGATCTGCCACAACAGTTTTTGAAGAGTTTAAATTCCCTCTAGATGTTTAAGATACCTTACTCTTTGAGGTATGTCTGCAAGGTTGCGTAGTTATGATCTATATCATGTATGAAGCTAGGACCAAGAACTATTGGGCAAGTGCCCAGAAGCCCACCCCAGGAGTGGATAGTTTCAAGTGGCATGGGTCATGGGACGACACGGGTAAGTTCTTGGAGAATTTTTCTGCTCCAATGACCTGGAAGTTTACCCTTGAACAACTGTAGGACCCTGTCAAGGGGATGAAAAACTCTAGACTCATTTTGAGTATAGAAAGCCAAAAAGCACACACGTTTATTTCAATGTGTCTCAGTTTAATGAGACTGAAGTGTTTTGCTAAGGAGGATGAGTTATGAGGAAGACCAAGCTCCTCCCTCTAAGCAACTGTAAATCTGAAATTAAGAGACTCCAATTGAAGAAGTATGGAGAAAGAAAAACTAACAGCCCTTTATTCAAGGATATATGTGTATTGGCAGAACGACAAAAGAACACAAAAACAACTAAACAATAATCCTGTACCCCAAATTCCCTTTCAAAAAGAAAAAAACAGTTCAGTACTTTCTACCTTTTGGCGCAATTCTAACCACGTTCAGGAGGGGGTGCTGTTGGATCACTGGAGGAGCAGAGCCTGCAGTTGCTCGGTGGTGGTCGGCAGGGGGCACTTTTGGACTCTGACGGTCACCACGTGGGGACCCCAGTGCGCAGGAGAAGCCAAAAATGGATGTCTCCCCCCCCCACCGAGAAGGGGAAGGGGAAAAGGGGAACAAAAGGTCTCTTCCCACAGACTCACACTGTCAGCAGCTGGCTCCAGCCGGGACTCCCCCAAAGGTTCCTTGCAGAAGGATCAAGCCTCTCTGATGAAATCTGAACAAGTCCGGGCTGGGGGCAGAACAGGGCGCAGGAGAAAGGAGGCAAACCGGGGCCAGAAGCAACCAGATGACCCAGCTGAAAACAAAATGAACCACGGAAATCCCTCCTCACACACACCCTCCCTGAGTCAGGGCAAAAGTGGAGTGACCACCATTTCCAGAGGAGAGGAAAAAAACTCACCTCCCCCCCCACAGTCTTCTGACAACCATCAGTCTGGAATGTAGACCTGCTAGTTAGTTCTTTTGTGTGTTTCAATCACCCCAGCCAAAAGAACCACCCTCTCCCTCCCTCATTCAACATCCCTCTTTCATAATGATGCAGGGTAAAAATGAATCCGAAAAATCCGGTATAATGAACTACCCAGAGACTTTTGATCTTTGAACGGCAAAGGTATTTATTGGCAGTGCTGGGAGTAAGCCAACTATTGCTGGAAAAACTTGCTCAAAGGCTTCACACAAAATCAACATTTTTTATACAATTTTCATATATGATTAAATGCATATTCAAGTGATTACAACATCTATCTATACATATTAATAAGAGGCGGAGTATAGGTGGAGCTCAGGCGGGGCTTGGGGAGGTGCTTCTCTTGGCCCTCAATCTTGGGGGTAGTTTCATTCTTCTTCCATTGGTCTGGGGGCTTAATCTCATCTTCCTCAGCTTGACCTCTCTTCCATTGTTCTTGACCCGCTCACTGAAGCTTAGAAAAAGGGTTGGCTCCCAGCCTGTTTCTTCTATTCAAATGTCTACCTTATCCTACTGCATCTTAATTTATTACCTCTAGACCTATTGCATGTTCTTTTACCATTCTTTTAAGTTTTGGTCCAGTAAGTAGAACAGAACAAGCACAGAACGTTTTGGATGTTAGTAGCTTGTTAGTAGACCCAAATTTCTAAGTTAACTCTTTTGGACCTGGCCTCCTGTTTCAAAGAAACAGAAATTCCCACTTGGTTTTTTAGAACAAGTAAACCTATGACACAGTGCCGGGTGCATCAGAAAAAATCCCAAAGGATACACCCTGAATCACATAGGTTTCATAAATTTATACAACTTTCTAATTACAAATTCAAGGATTACCTCATCTGTCCCACCCCATTTTCCCCCACAGTACACCCCCCCTGGAATTGCTTGTTTTTCTCTTGACTCCTTGGTTCTGGCGTGGTTTCCTGCCTTCTGGACCTGGTTCAAGGCCTAAATCCAGTCTTGCCTTGTCTGTTTCATCTTCTTTCTCGCTTTCATCAGTCTCTTCACAGGTGCAAGCAACCATCTCTGTTTTATCAAAATTCCTGCCTGTAAAGAATCTCCACAAGAAATTATAAACTACACACTTTCCCTTGAGAACTTCCAAACTTATTAAACTACATGAGTCCTATGGCTAACACTCTCCTTTTAAAATGTTTAGTCTAAAATACATAAATTCTATGGCTAACATTTTCTAATAAAGTACTTAATTTTATGGCTACATGTCCCCCCTCTAGAGACTGAACAGGGTTTTATACCAACAAGTCTCTACTTATATTTAATTTTGAACCATAAAGATGAGCAACAACTACAACATTGAACCATAAACCAAGCTAATATACAAGTACAAATGATAAATACAGTTATTACAAACAGCTGTTCCAACCAGGTAGCCATGAAGTGAGATGGTGCCAGATGTTTTCAAAACCCAACAAGGTGTCATCAAGGGTTATCCGATGTAAGGTTTGAGTTTGTTTCCAAATTTCATTAAGATCTGTAAAAATTCTTCTGCTTTGATCTATATAAGTACAACAACTGGTGTTAATAACAGTACACATACCCCCTTGTGAGGCTAATAAAAGATCAAGAACCATTCTATTTTGCAGGACTACACCAGACAAACCATGGACCTCCTCCTGTAAGGCAGCAATTGCATCATGAGTTCGATTCTTGATAATTTCTAGTATGGTCAAAATATTGATAATTACTCTCTCTAATGCAAATACTCCTAAAGCAGGAATGAAGGCTCTAACTAAACTTTTGAAGGTTGTGGAACATTCAACAATGGAATTAGGGACTCTCTTTATTCTTTTGACGTAAGTTCTCACCCGCCCACCTTGTTCATCAAATTGATGGAATATAGTTATATTCGGCACCAAGGCCCCAAGAACACAGACCCTATTTTTGTCCAAGGGCAAAATTTTCCATGCTTCGTTCTTACATATCCATTACCAACCTGAACCCTGTGGGGGAACCATTCTCACAGGTAGTTGCACCATTCCTATTACGAATTTTGGTGACAGTATTACTTTGGATTTAGTCTTATCACAATATGCAAATTTTGGTCCCAAATCTGGTTCATGGCTACTGACAGTATACACGAGAAAAGTAGTTTAAGCAACATTTCTCTTTATCTGCAATGGTCCCTTTTGCTCTACTGTCCAAGGAGCAGAAACCTTCTTAATTCTGGAGTAGTGTATCCAGGGTCCTTGTCCACCAACCTTGACTGCAGTATGGGTAGTCAGTAAAACTTGAAATGGACCTTTCCACTTGACCTGTAAGGGTTCGCTGTTCCACTGTTTAATGAAGATCCAGTCCCCAGGCTGGAACGGATAGGCAGAAGCATCCAGTCCTAGGGGTCTAGATGTCATGACGAATCTCTGTAATTTCTGCAAAGTAGAACCTAAAGCCATTAAAGATTTTTGCAAATCAGTTTTCCCCCTCATGTGGATTTCCCCTGGAATATGTGGAATTTGGTACGACCTACTATACAATATTTCATAAGGACTTATATTGTCCCTACTCCTTGGCTGTATGCAAATTCTCAACAGAGCTATGGGTAAGGCCTGGACCCATGTCATGGAAGTTTCTTGACAAATTTTGCTTATCTGTGTTTTAAGAGTGTAATTCATGAGTTCGACTTTACCACTGGCCTGAGACCTATAAGGTGTATGCAAATCCCAAGTAATTCCCAAAGCTCGACTAACCTCCTCTACCACTGTCACAACAAAATGTGGTCCTCTGTCTGATGACATTCCCAGAGGAACCCCAAATCTTAGGATTATATCATTGAGTAGAACTTTCACTACTTCTCTTGCTTTGTTAGTGTGGCAGGGATAAGCTTCAGGCCAACCACTAAAAGTATCAACCAACGTCAGTAAATATTTGTACCCTTCTTTACACGGCAACTCAACAAAATCTATTTGCCAATAGTCTCCAGGAAGATCTCCAACCTTTGTTACCCCTAACACCACTCTTTTGCTAGTATTAGGATTGTTCCGACGACAGACTTCACATTTACTTATGATTGACTGTGCAATTTCAGTCATTCCGATCCCTATCACTTTTTTTATCAGATGTTTCAATAGATTCTCTGTTCCCCAATGGGTACTGTCATGTTCCTGTAAAATTATTTCTCATAGGGGTTGGGATGGCACTATAACTTGTCCTGTAGGTGTAACAGCCCATCCATCTTCTTGAATTTTAACCTTAAGGGACTCAATTAACTGATAGTCTCTTGTATTATATTTTGGGGTAAACCCTGACAAATCAATTTCTCTTTGTGGTATTACTGCTAGGATGCCTCTCTCTGCAGCCCCTTTTGCTACCTTATGGGCAAAATTATTCCCTAATTTGAGAGTTGTTTTTCCCTTTTGATGAACTCTGCAATGCATAATAGACACCTCTCTAGGTTTCCAAATACTCTGTAGGAGTGCATGGATCTGTTTGGCATGCTTGATCCCACTGCCTTGGGTGGTTAACAACCCTCTTTCCTTCCAGATGACTCCATGGGCATGCACAACACTAAATGCATATTTAGAGTCAGTCCATATGTTTACCTTTCATCCTTCACTTAACTCCAAAGCTCTCGTCAGTGCAATCAGTTCAACTTTCTGCGATCATACATCTGATGGCAAGGCCTTTGCCTTGATTACCTCATCTGTAGTTGTTATGGCATATCCTGTCATACGTTTGCCATCTTGCATAAAACTGCTTCCATCAGTGTATAACTCCCAGTCGGGGTTCTCCACAGGCACGTCCTTTAAGTCTGGTCTGCTGGAATAAGTTTCCTCAATTGTCTGTAAACAATCGTGCTCTGGGATATTGTCAGTCAGTGTCGAAGACAAAAACATGACAGGATTAACAATCAATGTTGAGAGTAACATCATCTTGTTCCAATAGCACAGCCTGATATTTGAGCATCCTGTTCAGAGACAACCAGTGACCGCCTTTCTGTTCAAGCACTGTTTGCACCATGTGGGGCACATATACTACAATGTGTTGTCCAAGGGTAAATTTCTGAGCCTCCTGAATTAACAGAACGGTGACTACTACAGCTTTTAAACACACAGGCCACCCTTGACTAACATCCAACTGCTTTGAGAAGTTGGTCACAGCCCTACACTGGTTTCCAAGGAATTGTGACAGTACCCCAAGAGCAACATTTTGTCGCTTTTATGTGAACAACTCGAAGGGTTAATTAGATATCCACAATCGACACCAACCAGTCATTCCCAGAAAAGCTTGCATTTCTCTTACCGTATGTGGCTCTGGAAGGCAACAGATGGCTTCTTTTCACTCTGTGCTAAGTTGTCGATGTCCATGAAAAATCTCAAGCCCCAAGTAAACTACTGTTTCCTTTGCAATTTGTGCTTTGTTTTTCAAAACTCTATACCCACTAAGTCACAGAAAGTTTAGCAAACTTACAGTGAACTGGATGCAGCTGCTCTGATCCTTGTCAGCGATTAGTATATCATCCACGAATTGCAAAATTACTCCTTCTGAATGTTGTCTTCTCCAGTCCTCTAGTTCTTTTGCCAACTGGTTTCCAAATGTAGTGGGACTATTCTTAAATCCTTGGGGTAGAATGGTCCATGTTAATTGTACCCTTCTTCCTGTTTAAGGATTTTCCCATTCAAAAGCAAAAATCTCTTGTCTGGTTTGATTCAGGGGAATGTAGAAGGCAGTATCCTTAAGATCGAGCACAGTAAACCACCATAAATCATCAGTCACTGTAGTTAGAAGGGTATATGGATTGGCTACTGCTGGGTGTATATCCTCTGTTATTTTATTGATTGCCCTTAAATCCTGTACCAATCGATAACTCTTACCATCAGCCTTTTTAATTGGTAGGATAGGGGTATTAAACTTGGATTCACATTCCATTAATAATTTGAATTTAAGGAAATTTTCTATTATAGGCACTAGTCCCTTGCAACTCTCCAGTTTTAAAGGGTATTGTTTTTGTCTTACTGGTGTCACTCCTGGTTTGAGTGCAATGCTTACAGGTTCTGCTCGTTTGGATCTTCCAGGTACACCACTAGCCCATACCACAGGGATCATGGCATCCTCAACTTCTGCGGGGATCTCGCCGTGGTCCACCTATATGAGAAAGGTAGCTGCCTCGAAATATTTAGTCTCAGGAATTATGACTTTTATACCCCCATTCTGAAATTTGATTTCTACTTCCAGTTTCTCTAATAAGTCCCTGCCTATCAAAGGCATAGGAGAATTTGGCAAATAAAGAAATTGATGAGTTACCCACTGCTTTCCTAATTTGAACGTCAAAGGTTGGAAGAAAGGCCTGGTTTCACTTATCCCTGTAGCACCAACCACTTTTACAGTGTCTTGACTTAATTTCCCCTCCAAAGTGTTCAATACAGAGTATGTTGCACCAGTATCCACCAGAAACTGTATTTCCTCTGTCCTCAGCTCAACTGTAACCAGAGGTTCCACCCGGGGAGAATCCTCCAGTCCCCTTCAGGCCTCACTGATAGCCATTGGGGGTTTGGTGTATCCTTTTGTTTTAAAGCTGGACATTCCCTTTTCCAGTGCCCCTCCTTCCTACAATAAGCACGCTAATTATCATCCAAAGAGACCAGGGTACTCCTACCTTGTCCCCTTCTTGGACCAGTTCTTTTCCTTTCCTTCTCCTGCGAGCTTTGATCTGTCACTACTGCGACCCTCTTTGCTCTCGCCTTCAGCTGATCTCTGTTCCGATATGCCATTCATGCTACATCCAATAGTCTGCCCAGATCTCTATTATCAGGTTCCTACACCTTCTGTAACTTTATTCTAATGTCATCCACGGATTGACCAATAAACAGAGAAACTAATTGTGTTTGTCCCTCTTTTGTTTCAGGGTCCATAGTAGTATACTTGCGAGCAGCCTCTTTCAGCTTGTTTCAGGAAATCTGTTGGGGACTCTTTTCTATTTTGTTTTCTCATATAATTTTGACCAATTTATTGCCTTTGGAATTGTATTCTTTACCCCAAATAGAACCCACTTCTGATATTGTTTCAACCTTTCATGTTGTGTTAGGTCATTAGGGTCCCAGCTCAGATCTTCCAAAGGAAAGTGATTGTCTACCGTGCCTTGCAGATTTTGAGCTGCTATCAGTGCCTCAGTGTGGGTTCTCACTGTTCTCCAAACCATTTCCCTTTCTGTGCTGTCAAGTAAAGTATTCATCATCGCACCCAGGTCCTACCAGTCTGGGTCTTGTGTCTTTATCATCATTTCTACAGCTCGAGACACTTTGTCTGGGTTTTCTCGATAAACACCAGCCGTTTCCTTCCATTGATTTAATTCAACTATAGAAAACAGCACTTTCACTGTAATTGGTCCATTTGTGCCAACAGCCTGTCATAAGGACAGCTCTATAACCTCCCCTTGGTGAGAGCGTGTGCGGCTCACGGGACTATATTCCTCAGATGGTTTGACTTTTACTGCTGCAGCAGCTTTGCCCCTTCTCACAGCTGTGGCAGTTTTACCTGCAGTTTTAACAGCCTCTCTGCTTGTGTACATAGCGACTTCCCCCTCCTGGGGCCGGTGGGGTGGGAACCTCGCCCAACATCACTGCAGAGGCGGGGCCGAGCCAGCCCAGTGGGGCACGACCACCCCAGTCTGGCAGGGCAGGAACTCTGCCCATGGGGGCAGGGTGGGCAGTGCCTTGCCCAACAGCCCGGGGCGGGCCCACTCCAGTTTGCAGCGGCAGAGGCCTTCCCCATTGGCGCAGAGGAAACAGCACCGGGCCAACGCCCTGGGGCAGGGTCAGACCAGTCCAGCGGCGGTGGTGCTGGCACAGAGGGGACAGCGCCCACCCGACCCACTGCGGTGGGACCACTGCTCCATCCCAGTCGGGCAGGGACGTCACTTGGTGACAAACCCAAACCCCCAGAGCAAGATCCCGCCAGCCTGTCGGGGCGGGAACAGCACTTGGTGATGCGGCAGGGGCAGGACTCGCCCAAACCCCTGTGCGGGGCCACCCCAGCTTGGCGGGGTGGGAACCCTGCCCCCTGGGGCCACAGGGGCCGTCCAGTCCAGATCAAGTGCCTCTCCCCGAACTCCCCCACCCGCTGAGACTCTGGAGTGGTGGCCACGTCACCTGCAGTACCCCTGCCAATCAGAGCAGCAGCGAGCTGCCCCAGGTCCCCCCCACGCTGATCCGGCAAGAGCGGCAGCAGGTTGCCCTACTGCCCCCCCCAGGAAGGCGATGGGCTGCCCCAGAGAATGTATGTTGAGAGATATTATCATAGAAACATAGAATCATAGAATCATAGAATCATAGAATCATAGAATCATCTGGGTTGGAAGGGATCTCCAAGATCATCAAGTCCAACCCTTGATCCACTACCACTGCGATTACTAGACCATGGCACTAAGTGCCACATCCAGTCTCTTTTTAAAAATCCCCAGGGACGGAGAATCCACTACTTCCCTGGGCAGCCCATTCCAATGTCTGACCACCCTCTCTGTAAAGAAATTCTTTCTAATATCTAACCTAAACCTCCCCTGACACAACTCGAGACCATGCCGTCTTGTCTTGCTCATAGTTGCCTGGGAAAAGAAACCAACCCCCACTTGGCTACGACCTCCTTTCAGGTAGTTGTAGAGAGTGATGAGGTCTCCCCTGAGCCTCCTCTTCTCCAGGCTGAACAACCCCAACTCCCTCAGCCTCTCCTCATAGGACTTGTGCTTGAGTCCCTTCGCCAGCCTTGTTGCCCTCCTCTGGACCTGCTCCAGCACCTCAATATCCTTCCTGAACTGAGGGACCCAGAACTGGACACAGTACTCCAGGTGTGGCCTCACCAGCGCTGAGAACAGGGGAAGAATCACTTCCTTGGACCTGCTGGCCACGCTGTTCCTGATACAGACCAGGATGCCATTGACCTTCTTGGTCACCTGGGCACACTGCTGGCTCATGTTCAACTTCCTGTCAATCCAAACTCCCAGGTCCCTTTCTGCCTGACTGCTCTCCAACCACTCTGTCCCCAGCCTGTAGCGCTGCATGGGGTTGTTGTGGCCAAAGTGAAGGACCCGGCACTTGACCTTGTTGAACCTCATCCCATTGGAATCAACCCAACTTTCCAACCTATCCAGGTCCCTCTGCAGAGGCCTCCTGCCTTCCAGCTGATCGACACTCCCCCCCAGCTTAGTGTCATCTGCAAATTTGCTGATGATGGACTCAATCCCCTCATCTAAATCATCAATAAAGATATTAAACAGAACTGGGCCCAACACTGATCCCTGGGGGACACCACTAGTGACTGACCGCCAACTGGATGCAGCACTGTTCACCACCACTCTCTGGGCCCGGCCCTCCAGCCACTTCCTAATCCAGCACAGAGTGCCCCTGTCCAAACCGTGGGCTACCAGCTTTTTCAGAAGAATAAAAAAAAAAAAATATTTTTAACAGTTTTCTTTGTACACCATTTCCCCACTGTATGGGCAAAGGACAAAAGACAAACCAAGACAACTTCATTGGTGTGACTAAGAAGACAGGTTTCCAGTCTTTATTCAACATCAGAAACAGAACTCAAAAGCAAAGATATCTCGAGAATTTTCATCTGGTTGACAAGTTACAAACTCTATACTTCCCAGAAGTCACAACTTGGTCATAAACCCAGAAGGTGGAAGTAAAGTTTTACTTCTTTAACCATATTATCAGAGTTTCCAAGCAGTCTTCATCATGACGATAAAGTAGATATCTGAATCAATTGAAGCGCCAACTCCTGCATAGTAGTTCATGAATTCTTCTGTTGTGACCTTCCTATCTTTTTCATAGGGTGAATCAAAATTATCCAGAAAGGCTCTAAAAACTTGTTCTTCTGTCCAGTCTCCATTTAAATATTTGGGATGGTGTTTTGGATTGTATACCTCTCGTAGCATTTTATATTCTCCTCCGAGTTTCCCATATGCTTTAAACAGACTTTTCCAAGATTAAACTTTAAACACTTTTTACGTTGTTTAGGGATTTGAGGACGGCAAGTCGAAACCTGCATCCCTTAGCAACTCAGGATGTTTCAAGTGAGTCAAGAACATCTGTGTGTAGACCATTTCTTCCCATTTTCCTTCCCTTTGTAAAAATTGTGTTAACTGAGTCAACGTACTAGATTACAAGCTACAGTTCCTGAGCCAAATCTCACCCTCATCTAACCTTTACAAAGGCCACCGGATGTTAGAATATTTAATTAGGTCCTACTTTTTAACTATGACTCTAGGAGGTCTAGTTATCTTCCCCCGATGTTGTAATATCCAGCCTAAAGGAGGTTTTTCCACAATTTCACTTACTAAAGATTTCAATAGGAGGACCATTAGAATCCGAGCTAGAAAACAATGGAGTTTGCATGTCTATCTCTTCCTAGCAGAGGCTTTTTTCCCCCATGCCCAAGTGTGGAAAATTCACTGGAAAATGTTTGGAACTATAACACCACGTTAAACATAAAATACCCCAAATCACTAAATATTCCTAATCGTAATCAAATCCAGTAGCAGGCAAGGATTCTACCACTAAACCACACACACCGTAACAAGGAATAGCACACACATGATAAGGGGAATTACCTGAGGCCTTGCAAAATTGCTTGTGTAAGCATGCTAGGTGACCAAGTATGTAAACAGCACAGATAATTGCCAGTTAAGTAGCTTGAACATATAGCATAACAGGGTGTAATCTAGTTTCAACCAGTTTTGCAGTTTGGACTATGACCAAAGAGAACTGTGCATGAGCCATGAAGGACAGTTGAAAAGTTCAACAGGAGGAAGAGTTTGATCCTTCATCCCCATGACCACCAAGGGACAACCACCAGGGAAAACTGCACAGGCACCAGGAGGCATGCCCGTGTTTTACATAAAACACCGCCCACTCTCAGAAAGGACATGAATATGTAAAAATGTGTAATAACTATGTATGAGTTAACTGTGCAAAGTGGAAAGTGTGAATGAGAATGGGTTTGGTATAATTTGACTTGCTGAGTATTGTGATCTTTGTTCGAGATTGTAGTAGGATTCATGTGGTTTGAAGTTGGACTTGCTTTTGGGTTTGCAATTGTAATAAGTGGGGTGATATATTGTCATTGGAAGTGTCTTCAGCTGTCATTGGGGGACCCTTGCATTTGTTGAAGGTGGGATGTTAAATATGGGAACTTCTCAGAGTAAAGACGTCATTAAGAAGAGTCCATTGGGATGTATTCTGTCCCACTGGAAAAGCTTGAGGGGAAGTTCTGGTGGTAATATGCAAAAACAGACTTCTATTAAATACTGTATGGATTGACGACCGCTTTATAAGCTAGAAGATGGGGAAAACTGGCTATCTAGTGGTAGTTTAAATTATAACACTATATTGCAACTTATATTGTTTTTAAGATGGAATGACAAATGGGATGAAGTTATGTATGCAGATCTTTTCTTTAGTTTGCGTAATCATCCAGAGTGGCAGAGAGACTGTACCACCCCAAGATCCATTAGTCTTAGCACTCGAAAGGGACCAGAAAAGAGGGGGAGGAAAAAAGAAAAGATGTTACTCTGCTTGCAGTATTGGTCAGAGGTGCCTGAAAACAGACTGAGAGGAAACATAAACCAGATGAAAATGTAATTGACCCAGAGGAATTAAGAGTACAATATCCTGGAGCAGTTGAGATCGGGGCGATTGCCAAATCTAACAGTGAGGACAGTGAAACCGAGACAGGTAGAAGTATTCCTAGCCCAGAAGCAAGTAGCAGCATTTCTAACCCTGAAACCCCTATTACCTCTAGGACGCAAAGTAAAAATAAGATGAACCAAGAGGCTTACTTGTTAGCCCCCCTCCAGCAAGTGGTGGGACCGACCAGGTGTTGGGGCAGGAACATCTGATGACACTGTAGAGATAAGAAATTATCTTAGCCAGAAACCCTGGAATTTAAACAAAGACAAGGAAAACCTGTTTACATTTACTCCCTGAAATTCTTACACTGTCTTTTAATTAAACAGACTTGCAGGTTCCATGGTAAATCTCTTTATCACTTTGTTTACCCCATCTACCTTGTGATTGTGATAAAGAAATATCTGTTTATCTGTTTGAAGAAAAATATCTCCCTGCGTTTCCTGGACCTTAAACCCCAATATGAATGGAATATTTGTCCCTCTTTCCCAAAACCCTCTATATACCTAAAGTTGTGTTGAATAAACCATTCTGTCTTGTACATGCAAAACTGGATCGTGCTTCATTAAACCATCTCAAATGGCGCCCGAGAACAGGGACATGAGTCCTGGATGGGAATAAAGGCAAGGACGGAGAAGAGGTCCTGCTCCTGTGACAGTTCACAATCAAAATGGAACAGAAAGCACGCTAACAGTACCTCTCCGTCAGACGAAAAGGTAACTCGGTTGAGGAATAAGCGTTGGTTTGAACGCCCAGAGGCCAAACAGAGAGTCTTGAGACCGAAACAAGAGGGCTGCTTTAAGCACCAAGAGAAGAGCCCAGAAACAAAACCGACTGGCAATTAACTGCCCGAAATAAAAGACTGCTTGGGAAATGGGATCTAAGGTATCCTCAGAACAAAAGGCAGTTTACGAACTGATGAAATGCCTCCTTAAACAACATGGGCTCAAAATAAACCACCTTTCTTTGCAAAACTTACTTCAATGGGCACTACAGAATCATCCTGGGTTGAATGTTGCTAATGTCTTTGATAACAAGGAATGGGATCACATTGGTGTCAGGCTGTGGGACTTGGAGACAAAGGGAGACAAAAGGGCTGCCAGTGTTCTTGTAACCTGGAGGGCAGTCTTCCAGACTAAAATCCCACACAGCTAAAAAGTCATTACCCTCTGAATCTATTGTTACCAAGGATTCTGGTCGTCCATTAGAAAATACGGCAGAGGGAGACCCTGCCGCCCCCCCACCTTGTACTTCCAGTACACGCTGAGCTGCAACCAGGGGAAGGGGGGTGCCAAAATAGCAGTGGCTTCTCTGCAGCGCTGCTACCAGACACCTCTAAAATCCCTGCTGCCCGAGACTTTAATGAAAATTCATGGGATTTCAATCCCTTTGACTCTGAAAAGGAGCCCAATTTACATCCCCCTGATAGATGGGCTCAAAGGAAATAGAAGGTTACTGCCCCCGCAGGAGACTTACAGATGTTGCAGGCTTTTCCTGTGGTACATGAACCAAACCAAACCCCCCACTGGGAAAACATTCCGTACCAAGTCCTGAAAGAATTGCGAAAATCTGTCACTGACTATGACTTAACTGCTCCTTTTACAACAGGACTTTTAGAGACTGTATTTGCTTCCTTTACTTTAATCCTGCACGACTGCAAAGCAATTGCAAAACTGATTCTCACTGCAGTGCAATTTACTATTTTTGAAACTGAGTGGAGAGATTTGGCTGCAAAAACTGCTATAGAAAACGCAACCAATCTAAATAATCTAAGTAATCTAACAGCACAGCCTGTAATTACTATGGAAATGCTCCTGGGAACAGGACCCCATGCTGCTCTGGTGGCACAAGTTCGACTACCAATTCATGTTCTGAACCAAGCAAAAAGACTAGTTTTTTGGGCTTTTCGCAAAGTTCCAGAAGTTTGAACGGCTCCTCAGTCCTTTGTTACTATTCATCAGGGACCGCAAGAAACATTTATGCAATTCACTAATCATTTAAAAGATGCAATTGACAAACAAGTTGATAATGACATGGCATGAGAGATTTTGTTCAAACAGTTGGCAATAGAGAATGCTAATGCAGATTGCCAAAAAATATTACGAACCTTACGAAACCCCACAATTTCAGAAATGCTTCGAGCCTGTCAAAATGTGGGCTCACAATCTCATAAAACTACTGCTTTAGCCAAAGCATTTTCTGCTTTAACAGGATCTTCTTCGTCTCAGCTGTGCTACGACTGTGGCCAACCTGGACATTTCACAAAACAGTGTCTGGGGAAAAAAGCTACCAAACAGCCTGCTTTATGCCTGCGCTGTTGCAAAGGCTTTCATTATGCTAAAGAGTGCCGTTCAAAATTTACATGAGAAGGTAAGCCGCTTCCTCTGCAGGAAAGGGGTAAAAAGCAGTTGGGAAACTTGATGGTGAGCATGTCGGGACCCTGCGTGATGACAGCAAGTGCTCCTGAGTTTCAACCCAGACACTTGTACCTTAATTGCTCAGTTAATTCTCATTCGAGCCTACCCCCCTTGATCCAGTAATCAAATAAGAGGGGACCAAGGTTTTGGTTCAACGGGAAATAACTTAGTGCCCTTAGATGGTTTTATCTCTTGGACACAACCTCTGTCTGCACAGAATCCGACTTTAAGCTGTCAGTTGTTCAATACTGTGGAAAAGGGGACAGTCCATATTAACGGTTTGGCAGACAGTGGAGCCAACGTGACTGTAATTTCTGCCGGTGTGTGTCCCCCCTCTTGGGCACCAATTGAACCAGACAAAGTTGTGAGGGGGGTCAGAGTGGTAACAATACCAAAGCAGAGTCTGCACTCAATTTTAATTACCGGTCCTGAAGGTCGCTCAGCAACAGTTTGTCCATATGTTTTAAACATACCCCTCACCTTGTGGGGCCAAGATGCCTTAGGACAATGGGGAATCAGACTCAGCACAAATTTATCCTGACAACCACTGAGCTGCAGCTAGTCCCCACTCTGACTTGGTGAACAGAAGAGCCTGTCTGGGTGGACCAGTGGCCACTTCCAGACGACGAACTGCAACAACTTCAACTGTTTGTTAAGGAACAGTTCGATGCAGGGCATATATGCCCTACGACCAGTCCCTGGAATTCCCCTGTTTTTGTGATTCAGAAAAAGAATGGCAGGTGGCACTTACTGCATGATTTAAGACACATTAACAATGTTATTGAACCCATGGGAGCCCTGTAACCAGGTCTCCCCTCTCCATCTATGTTACCCCAGGACTGGACACTAATTATCATCGATTTGAAAGACTGTTTTTTTACAATTCCTTTACATCCCAATGATGCAAAGTGATTTACCTTTTCTGTGCCAACTTAAAATGCCAGTGAACTGTATGCTCGTGTCATGGTTTGAGAGCCCCAAAATCCAATTCCCTAGTTCAAACCCCCCTCCCACATCTCAACCCAGTGTGAGATGGGTTTTCCAGACACCACACAAGACTCAAAATGGCGACAAGGGAATATATTACAATGACTTTACAAATAAATAGTATAATACATCATATACAGTCTTAACTATCACATCATATACAATCTTAACTATCTCTACCATGACAAAACAGTATTTACAATGGATCAAATCTCCTCTCTCTCCAAATAAAAGTCCAGGAGGGAAGAAGGAAGAGATCCTTTCTACTTTCCGAGCAGCAGTGTCTCTAGGGCAGTAGGTTCTCTTCTTTCATGCAGCAGTTGTAGCTGGATCTCTGTCAGTACACATGAGGGGGGTATCCAAGCCGTCTCGACCCTTTGACTCCAAACGAGGGTCTTCTCTTCCGTAGGTTGTGTTCACCAGGACAAAGGTCACTTCACTACGTCATATCATGAAGCGCAGGGGTCTTCGTGACGGTCCCTATCTTCAGGGGATTCAAATTCCCCTACAGAGCTTCTGTGCTTCGTCTCAAGGCAGCGGCAGGGGGCGAAAGCCCTCCTCTACTTTCCAGGACGCCTGAGCTTCTCAAATCCTCTCTGCAGTGCTGTAGCACTCTAAGACTCTTCTCAAGTAAGAGTCCATCTCCTCCTCCTTTCTAGGAGGTCTCAGAGCGGTTTGGGGACTTTGTTTCAGTTCGTACCCAAACTCTCTCTGTAGAGCTTAGTTCTCTCTCTGCTGCTCTCTCTCTCTCTCCCAGACAACTCTGTTTTTCTTGGTTGCATGCTGTCTCTGCTGCTTCTCCCTTATCTCTTCTGACTCTCTGCCACTTTTCCTTGGTCAGTGCTGTTCTGCCGCTGCTGCTGCTGCTCACGATGGAGAAACTTCCCTCGGCTCTCAACTACAGATACTTAGCCCAGTCTTACACTGTTCCAAGTCCCTGCAGCCCCCCAGTCGGGGGTTAGGGGGGCTCAACCCCCCAGTGGGGCTGGGGGCCCCTCAGCTCATGGCTTTCACAACATGGTCACTCTCTCCAACAACTACAACAACAACAACTCTTCTTTTCCGGTCTGCTTGTGATATGTTTATATTATGCAGAAGCGCTCATTGGTACAACCCTAAGGCTCACCACCCCCTGGGGGTTTACCATTTTATAACTTCAGGGGGAAAACTGTTTTTTCCCCACCACAACTCGTTATCACTGGAAAGTGTTGCCTTAAGGAATGAAAAACAGTCCAACCATTTGCCAGTTATATGTAGCTACAGCACTATAGCCTGTGCAGTAATAATATCCAGAAGCCTACATTTACCACTATATGGACGATATTTTGATCTGTGCAGCTCCAACAGAATTGACACAGCTAGTGCTGAAAGCCATAATTGCAGCAATCACTGCCTATGGTCTAAAAATAACACCAGAGAAAATCCAACAAGATACCCCTTGGCATTATTTAGGGTGGAAAATAACACAAACAACAATTCAACCACAACATGTTTCCCTGGAAACAACCATACAAACTCTTAATGATCTGCAAAAATTACTGGGAGTTATCAGTTGGCTCTGACCAGTGTTAGGCATTACTACAGATGAACTGCACCCATTGTTTACCCTCTTAAAGGGATGCTCAGACTTAACTTCTCGACAATTAATGCCAGAAGCAACTGCTTCCTTGCATGCTGTGGAACAAAAACTGAACTCTCGTCAAGGCAATCGTCCCCTTTTAGATGAACCAGCAGTTTTAGTTGTCCTAATGGGACCTGCCTCAGCCTTTTGGACTTTTGGGTCAACTGTTTAAAGACAATTCTGATTTTTACTTGTGGGAATGGGTCTTTCTATCACATCAATTTCCAAAAACTGTAATGACTCGAGCAGAAATGATTTCACGAATTCTCCGGAAAAGACATCTTCGATGTTGGGAGCTTGCGGGGTGTGATCCACACGCAATATACTTGCCTTTAACAACAGAAAACTTGAAATGACTAGAAAAAGCCAGTTTGGATTTTCAGACTGCCATAATTGATTATAATGGGCAACTGAGTATTCACTTACCTGCCTGTTCTTTTTTACAGCAACTAAACCACTTGCCATTGAAGCCGAAATTGCATTGATCCCTGATCCTCTTTATCAGATGCTCAAACTGTGTTTACTGATGACTCTGGACGCACTGGAAAAGTTGTAGTGGTATGGCAAAAGGATGGTGTATGGCAAAATGATATACACTGTGTAGTCGGGTCACCACAACTTGTGGAATTATCCATAGTTGTCCATGCCCTAAAGTTGTTTCAGGGCCCTCTTAACATAGTTTCAAGACTCTCAATATGTGGTTGGCATTGTCCGGCGCATTGAACATTCCTATCTCAAAGAAATAAGTAACAAACCACTGTTTGCATTGTTTCAAAGGCTAATGTTCGTAGTTAACAACAGACAGTCTCCATTTTTTATAGTGCATGTGTGTTCTCACACCGCATTGCCCGGACCAGTGACAGAAGGCAACCAGCGTACTGACGCGCTTGCAGGACCTGTAATAGTGCCCCAGTTGTTTGAACAAGCTAAATTGTCACACAACTTTTTCCACCAGAATGCAAAGGCTTTGAAAAAACAGTTCGACCTCACACTTGACCAAACCCAGTCTATCATTTCATCTGGCCCAGATTGTCAACAAATCACCCCCTTAACTCCAGAAGGAGTTAATCCCCGAGGGTTAGAACCACTTCAAGTGTGGCAAACTGATGTTACACATGTACCACCTTTTGACAAATTTAGTACATGTCTCTATTGACACCTTTTCTGGATTTTTAGTTGCCATAGCTCATTCTGGTGAAAAGAGTCGTGATGTTCAACACCATTTCCTTACAACCTTTGCTCATATGGATGTTCCCAAACAGGTTAAAACTGATATTGGACCCTCCTATGTATCTGCCCTTACCCATGAGTTCTTTGCCCAGTGGGGCACTGAGCATGTTACAGGAATCCCACACTCTCCTACTGGACAAGCAGTAATCAAACGTGCATATCATACGCTCAAAGAAATGCTACAAAAACAAAAAAAGGAGAGTGCAGGGTTGACTCCTGAGGAATGTTTAAATAAAGCATTATATGTACTTAATTTTTTAAACTGTTTAGTTGGGGAGTCTGCCCCAGCTCAACGCCATTTTGTTCCAGCACACAACCTGATGGAAGGTAAAGCTGAAGTTTTGTTTAAAGACCTGAGCACAGGGCATTGGCAAGGTCCTCACCCATTGATAACCTGGGGAAAAGGTTATACTTGTATTTCCACAGATTGAGGACCACAATGGGTACCTTCGCCTTTTGCGCGACCATATCTTGCACCATCTTCCTAGTGACAGGAATGCCTCCTGACTGGACCATCCTCAACCAACAGAACATCTGGGTCACCCTCGTTAATGCGACTGGAACTGACACTCTGTGCCTGTCCGTAGCTACTCCATCAGCTACTGTGACAGTGTTGGAACAGAGTGGGAATGCACCAGCAGGTTGAGGAAGGGGTAGACGACAAGTATACTGGAACGAAGTTATACTGATATTTTTGGTCTGTGTTTGGCCCTAGCCACCTGCAGTAGTTTACAGTTCTCCCTGCCAAGTTCACTGATAAAACAGTGAATTCGTCCTTGGAGGGAGAACTTCTGTATAAACTGTTTTAATTGGTGTCCTGTGATTGGTTAACTGTCCGTCAAGGGCATTTGGAGGAGAAAGTGATGATGAAGTGAGGAAGGCTCGCCCCAGACTCAATTAAGAAAGACCCCCAAAACACACTGCGCATGCGTGGGGGGATTTCCAAAGTTCTCACGCATGCGCAGAAGAGATGCACTTACATAACCAAGAGGGTGGGATTGGGAACCTCTGGTGGGGCGGTACTGGCCACACCTCCCCGGGTAGAGTTGCTCAATGAATTGTGTAACAGCAGACACGTTTTCTGTGTTAGGGGTCGGTTCTACACGAAGAACCACGTTGCTGTTAGCGGGGACGCCTGCTGAAGTGGGAGCTTACCAACCCTTCAGAAAACTCAGTTGACACCTGGGGGAGTAAGATGTCGTGCCTTCCTCTTTGGTTTTGTTCTTTTTTCCCCCCTTCTTTTTCCCCTTCTCTTGAGTGTCCGTTTTCATTGATAGCCACCTTTCGTAATAAATATTTGCTCTGTTGAGTAGCAACGATGTCTAGTTTTCCACATTCCAATATATCTTGGACCTTTTTCCCTAATACATATTTTGGCATAGTCGCAGGATACTGACCATGAAAACTCACCATTGCTAGTGAGCAGGACCTGCCGGGTTGGGGAGGGCTGTGTTGTTCCGTCTATGTGAGCGGGACCTTCTGGTCTGGGGAGGGCTGCATCACTTCGTCTATGTGAGCGGGACCTGCCGGGCTGGGGAGGGCTGCGTCGCTCTGTGTACGTAAACAGTACCTGCTGGACTGGGGAGGGCTGCGTCACTCTGTGTACGTGAACGGGACCTGCCGGGCTGGGAGGGCTGTGTCACTCTGTGTATGTGAGCGGGATCTGCCCGACTGGGGAGGGTTGCGTCGCTCTGTCTACGTGAGCGGGACCTGCCGGGTTGGGAGGGCTCCAGGGGAAGACAATTCCTCCGTACTGGGCTCTGCTGTTTGTTTGGACCCACGCGAGACCTGGCGTTGAGGATGTTTTCTATTTGTGGGGAGTTGTTTCTGTGGGATTCGCGGGGGGGGGGCTCTCCGAGTGTGTTTTTTCCCCCCCATGCTTTGTGTGCGTTTGTGGGGGATTTCGGCGAGACCGAGCCCCTGAGATGGAATGAGAGAGAGTGGTTGAGAATGGAGGTCCTGATCCTGACAACGTACTAATGCATCCTGAGAGAGCAGAGGAGCAGCAGGAGAGAGCTGTCCCGTGGGAACAGGGAACACTGTCTCATGGGAACGAGGACTTGTTTTGAACAGAGTGACTGAGAAAAATATAAACATCAAAGGAAAACAGGGACAGGTGCACAGAAATGTTGCGAGAAAGTAGGACTGAGAAAGTCCAGAGAAAGTCCAGCTAAAATCTACCTATTAGCTGTGAGAATTGTAGTTTGTATATGTAAACTGACCTATCTGTGTGATATACGTGTACCAAAAGAGTTGTATTTAAGAGGTTGTAAAGTGCAGTTCGTGGCTGCTGCTTCATTTTTCTTTCCCAATAAACTTTCTTGCAGAATATTATATGTCGTAGTCCGTCCCAACAACGACATGCGTTTTGTTTTCCCGTTTTTCCCTTCCCACTGGTTGGGAGGGGGCGGGTCTTTCCGAAGGGAGACTCTGCCCGGGGGCTGTTACGTCTGACGTTGCTGGGTAGGGGCTCAGGAGGTTAGCCACCACCCCTTCCATTTCATTCCTGTTTATTTGTCCAGTCCCTGTCTTCCTATCCTTGTTGGTTTTCTCCCGGTTGTGCTGCCTGTGCCTTCCCCGTTCTTTATTGAGAGTGAGTCGGGGAGGGGCATGGGCAAGGAGGATAAGCATGAAACGGTTAGCAAAACTTTTAACCCCTCAGAAACGGGATGTAGGAGGTGGTCCTTTTATGGAGCGTGAGGTGTGGACCCAGGAGCCCTGGAGCATTCTTTGGGGTCGCTCCTGAACCGTGGAGTTGCTGTAACCCGACAGAAATAATGAAGTATTGGGTGCAGTTCGAGGAAACATCTTACACACAAAAATCACAGTGCCTTAGTCATATCAACCGCATGACAGGAGCTCTCCTGTTTGCTTATAAAATGGCTATTGGTAGAATAGAAGATTTAGAGAAGCAGGTGGAGCATGTAAAAACAGAGCTACAAGAAGTAAAGACTACATCTATTATACAACAGTAAACCTTGTTAGCTGCAACTAATCAGTGCAGCATCATGGAACAGAAATGTGCCACAGTGGCAGGAAAATTGGCCGTACGTGTTGCGAGATGGAGAAAGGGAAAGACACGTAAAGGGAAAGACACAGAACCTTGAATTAGGGCTATTGTAACAGATCCAGGGTGGGATCCAAATACATGGGATGGTAATATCTGGAGTAACAGTGAGTCTGATAGTGAACAGGAGGATGCACAAAGAGATGGAGAGGAAATACCCTCGGGACCTGCAAAAGTAGCTCCTGTGGTTAAACGAAAGGGGGTCATGGATCTGGTCACAGGGCGTTGGCACGGATCGATACCATGGAGGATTTCACACCAGAGGATGTCAAAAATTTAATTAATTGTTATAACCAACGCACAACAGAGAAACCCCAACAGTGGCTAGTGCGGTTAATGGAAGAGGGAGTTGATAGTGTGGTAATCGATGGGGTAGATGCCCCATGTTTTGTAGGATTGACGGGGGATCCGTATGTTCATACCGCATTGATCCGTGTTCCTGTAGGTCAGAACTTTACATTGATATCAGTAATTACCACTGGATTCAGTGATAGGCACACAAATGATGGAACGTGGCCTCCCACAGCAAGTCAATGGGTCACATTACGGCAAACTATCCTTCTACTCAAGCAGGAGGGGATGAAACTTACTGTTCAGTATGGTGATCCAGGAACATACCTGGATCAACCTTTCACACCAGGCATACGAAATGTATTACTTGAGGGGTGCCCATTACCTTGGAGGTCATATCTCATACCCATTCTGATGACAGCGCAAGGTAACCCTATTCGGGTAGTGATTGAAAAGTTGGGACAGTTAGGAGATTTACCAGGGCTTCCGGGGGGTCTAGAACACGCTGAGATATGAGGGGGCACTAAACCTCTATAAGAGGTACCAGTGGGGACAAGGGGGAACTGGGAGAACGTTCCCGTCTGTTCAGGCATCTACTTCAACGTGGAATCCCGAAATCCGAAATTGATGGTACGCCCCTGAGTGGACTACGACAAATGCTGCAAGCTGAGACAAAGGGGGACCAGGTTTGCAGTGTAACCCAGATAGAAACTGGGGTAGGCTCGGTCCCTGCTTTAGAAACAATGGAACCTCAATATCCCTGGAAGGACTTAGATAAGACTCTTGCTAAGTTCCACTCCAAAGCGGAATAGGGAAGTGACCAAGTCCCAGGTCCAGATATCCGTGTAACTCGGCATGACCCACGCCCCTTTGTCACTTGTACCATCTGGTGGGGGCCCACCAATTTGCAACGGGTGCAGGCTTTAGTGGACACTGGGGCGGAGGTCACAATTTTACACGGGAAACCTACTAAACATAAGGGGGACTTGTCAGCAGTTTGGGGGCTTGGGGAACATCCAGTCCAGAGTGTTCAGACAAAAGTAAAATTACAAGTAGGTGATTGGCAACCTCAGCTATGCCAGGTTATGATAGCTGCAATAGGTGAATATATAATCGACATAGATCTATTAAGGGGAAACACTCTGACTATAGGTCAGCATTTATGGACGAGATGCAACGCTTGCTTGGGCGAGGGCCCGGGGGGTTCTTATACCTCAAACAACCATTCAACAAGTGCTCAGCGAGTGTACAGTTTACCAATTCCTGAGGGAGGGCAAAGTGCTCTCACTACCGCTGGGGCATCTTAAACAAGGATCACGAGGTGGGGAAATATGGCAAATTGACTTTATTGGCCCTTTACCTGAACATCATAGGCAGAGATATATTTACATAACTGCAGATACCTATTCTAGTCTCGTGGTAGCCATAACCAGCTGGTACTCTAACAGTCATACTACTATAAGATGTCTGAGTACCATTGAACTTTATTATGGGACTCCCTTAGAGATGCAATCTGATAATGGGACACATTTTAAAAACCAAGCTGTTGCGCAATGGGTTGAAGATCGCGGGATTACGTGGACATGGCATTTGCCATATCATCCACAGGGGGCAGGACTGGTGGAGCGTATGAACCGGCTCCTGAAGATGCAACTTCGCAGATTAGGGGACGGCTCATATAAGAAATGGGTGGACAACCTTAATGAAACCATTCGGGTATTAAACAACTGTATGATGTCACCAACCTTAACCCTGCTAATTTTAATGAAGGGAGACCAGGAAAAGTTAACACAGGTGGCCCAAGGGTCTATTTTGGTTGTCAGTGGCACGCTTTTTACAACCAAGTCTATAAAAGGTGGTTATGTGCTAATAAACACCCAGACACAGTCTCTGGGGCCAAACCAGGATCAATGGGTCCGAACGGATGTTACATTGTCCTATGTAGGCCAACAGGAAGATATTCTCCGTTATATGGTGTTGCGACCAGAACTGTCCAACCTGGGTCTGACACTGCTGAATCCTGTGCAAGGGGACACCACAAACCCCCTATTAATAGGATTGAAAAATACTACAGGTCATCAGATAACAATACCCCCGATGGAATGGGTTGATGTGTACCATGTGCACAGTTTACCAGTAACACCCATAGTTCAAAAATGGTTTGCAGGTGGCCAAGTATGGTACCAAGCTCCAGGAGATGAAAGTCCAGTTGTTGCTGAAATTGTAGCAGCCGATGATTCTCAAGCAGTGACAATTGCAATTGAAGGTCAAACAGAAGTAAAGAGAGTCCCTACTCAGCACCTGAGATGGCGAGAGTGAATGCGGAAGGGGGAGGGGGAGTTGGCTTATAACCATTTCCCATTCTTTCCTCATTCAGGTATCTAGGCGAACGCACATGGATAGTCCAACTCTCATGGACATG
Organism: Corapipo altera; assembly: GCF_003945725.1. NCBI lineage: Eukaryota > Metazoa > Chordata > Aves > Passeriformes > Pipridae > Corapipo > Corapipo altera. The sequence goes on from NW_020885057.1 coordinate 126,909, forward strand.
ACTACTCCTGCATTAAGCAAGCTACACATATTGAATAATAGAATACATTTTGTGTTTTGTCTAGTAGGTTTCTTGCCTTAACGGATCCAGGAATTTGCTAGTCCAAAGGTTAAGAAGACATCGATGTCATGGATACGTTATTCCTACTGCCTGTGATGAAAGTGGTATAGTTTTATTCCAGTGATTGTTGTGCGGTACTCATATTCTATGTTTGTATATCAGTAGTCTCTCATAGGGCGTAAGGATTGATTGGAACATGCCTCTCTCCTCCTTGATTGTTGCGACATATTTACAAGACCCTTCTGGTTTGCAAAGCCACGAGAATTATATGGGATTATAAAGTAACCAGGTGTGCGGAAGAAGGAAAAATGTTTGTAAAGGGAAAAAGAAAATGACAAAAACAAAACTGTGTCTGGTTGGCATGACTGTAAGTGAAGGACTGCCAGTTGTGTACCTTCCTATGGGCTTTGGCTTACATCACTGTTTGTCATATTAAACTGGTAACATTAGGTGTTCTATTTAGTTTATGCTGAGGTTTCATGAATGCCCTGGGTCATCCGGTATGGATAACAGTCTTTTATAACATGGAGGCAAGAGGTACCTGCACTATCACTCCATGAGGTGGAGGGGATTGACTGCAGTCAGGGGCAAGCGATGGCAGGATGGTTTGTTCCTGATGAGGCCTTGAACTTTTACAGAGAGTGCAAACTTTCTGTAGGAGCAATTAGTTAAACCGGGATGTTGTCTGGTGTTGAATCAAACTCCAGGCATACAGTGCCTGTGATGGTTCCTAATAGGCCCATAAGAAATTGTGGCTGGCAGTCGACCACTTCATACTATAAAGAATGAATTTGAAGTATAAAAATTGTCCAATGGTTTAAGCAACAGTTTGTAAGAAGCCCTGAGTTTCATCACGTTGTCCAAGTCCATACAAGTGGACACACCAGTTCATCTGCCTGAAAATGACGTCTGCCAACTGTGGAACACTTGTCCTAAGGACTGTTGACTCCCAGCAGCTGATCACTTATCCTAGTTAGAACAGCTGGGACCGATTCATCACTGGATGGGTGTAGCCCAAAACTGTTTATTCTATAGCCTTCCATACCATTTCCCAGCAACTGTTGTCAGTAGAGGCCTGCAAGGTGGGGGTATGTTCCTGTCCTCATGTCCTTTTGCGGAATTCCCTGCTCTGAGGGAAGGACTGAGCACCCTCATACCCTTTTATGGAATTCCCCACTCTGAGGGAAGGACTGAGCATTCCTGCCTGAGCTGGAGAATATATAAACCTGGAGTTTCGGAACCTTTCCACCACTCGTGGGATCCAGAGGCAGACTGCAGCTCACCGCTCTCAACCAGACTGCAGCTCACCACTCTCAACCGGACTGAGACCACCACCCTCAACTGGACTGCAATCACCACTTTTGACCAGACTGCAACAACTCTCCCACCAGCAGGTTTTTCCCCTCTCCCTTTACTTTGGACACGGGGGGAAGGGCCCAAGGAACACCACTTTGTTCATGCCCCAGGGTGCTGGGTTATACATTTGGGTTTTGCGGTTAACCCACAAAACCAATTGTTTGTCTGTATAACTGTACTTATTGTATTATTTTATTAAATTGTTATTCTGACTTATAATCTCTCCTTTGAGTTGAGTTCATTTCCCCTGCTGGTTAACTTTTAAACCAGTACATTTTTGGGGCCCAACGTGGGGCAGAGAGAGAGAAGTCAGAATCACAATTTCATTTTAAGCATTTGTCTATTTGGATATAGAAACTCCCTGATCACCACGTTGTTTGATGCATTCTCATGGATGTTGTATCTGAACCTGTTCATATTTCCACAGATGGGGTACTATTTACCTGTTTTGATGCTCTCTTTAAGACCAGGGAGAGGGATCCAAATTGCTTTATTAGTATACTATATTTATGTCATCATAACATCAGAAGCAATGAGTTTCATTGTAAATGTGTATTCAGTCTTGTTTACCTGTCCTGGTTTGGGTTGCTACCTCTGGGGCCTCATTAAAAATCGCACCCAGTCCTTTGGGGGAACAGGGGGGAATGGTTGTTTCCAGCCTCTCACCTCCTTCTTCCCCTTCAGACCTGCTACAACAGTTTTTGAAAATATTGAGTTCCCTTTTGATGTTAAGGACAGCATAATGTTATTGTTAGTGTTGCTTTGTCTGCTCTGTACTGTCTACACCATGTTTAGGGTCAGAACAGGGCCTTCTAGGGAGGTTGTTTGGACGCCTGCCCTGGGAGTGGATAATGCTGAGTGGCACGGGAAGTGGGAGGACATCGACCAGTATTTGGAGAAGTTTTCTCCTCCAATGATCTGGAAATTCACCCCTGAACAACTGCAGGATCCTGTTAGCATGATAAGACTGGTGAAGGGAAAATGCTCTGGGAGTTCCAGAGATGGCCAACTCACAGCAACCTGCTGGGCCCTGGCCACTGCCTACCGGACACTACTTGACATGGTACAGCACTGTCAGGGGGAGGAGAGAAGGAGCAAATCCACAGGCACCACGTCCACCCAAACCACAGCTGAGTCAGAGGGAGAAAGAAATGAATCAACCAGCACTGTGTCCACACAAACCATCGAGGAGTCAGAAGAACAACCAAAACCAATAGCAGTAGCCCCTGTCCAGAAAAGGAAATCAAAGACTAAATCAGTCCATATAGCAAATGATAACGAAGAGGCAGGACCTTCACATCCACCAGAGGAGACAGAACCAGAAATAATCACTCGGTCCCTATCCCTGGGTGAACTACGTGAGCTCCGGAGAGAGTTCACAGGACAGGCGAATGAGTCCATTCGGACCTGGCTGCTCCGAATCTGGGATGCCGCAGCTAACAATACAATTCTAGATGGGAGTGAAACCAGACAGTTGGGATCCCGGTCTCGAGATGCAGTCATTGATCAGGGGATTGGAAGGAGGCAGGAAACTCTCAGCCTCTGGCGGTGACTGTTGTCCAGTGTGAGGGAGAGATACCTTGGTAAGGAGGATCTCCACGTACAGCAAGGACAGTGGAACACGATGGAACAAGGTATCCGGTGCTTAAGAGAATTAGTTGTACTGGAGATAATCTTTTCAGAGGACAAAAGATTCCCTAAAAGTCCAGATGGCGTACAGTGCACATCCCAGATGTGGTTAAAGTTTGCACGACTCGGGTCAGAAATGTACTCCCGCTACTTAGCAACGTTGCAATGGAGGGAGGGAGAGGACAAGGTGGGTGCATTGGTTAGTAAACTCAGGATTTATGAAGACACTGTCACCGCCCCATTACAAGCCCACGTCTCATCTGTGGAAACCAAACTGGTCGAACATGTCCGAAGCCTGGAAGAGAAGATTGAAGAGGGACACCAGAAGCTAAGAGAAGAAATTAAGGAAGGGATCTTCCATATCGTACCAGGACAAACAAGAGTCTCTGCTATCAGGAGTCAGCATCCCCCAACTAAGGAGAGAAGGTACACTCCACGTGGCAATCTATGGTTTTACCTCCATGAGCATGGAGAAGATATGAGGAAGTGGGATGGGAAACCCACCTCTTCCTGAGCAGCCCGGGTACGTGAACTGAAAAGAGGAACAAGTGCCACAAGGAACTCTTCAAGGGTAAATGCTGTTCCAGTCTCTCGTGGGCAAGACTCCAGACGGTACAGGAATGATGATACGTCTAATCCTCTTGAAGGGACCTCCAGGTCATACTCACAAGAAGAGTACAATGAGTACCATGACCAGGACTAGGGGTGCCCTGCCTCTAACCAGGTAGAGGAGAGGGACAATCGGGTCTATTGGACAGTGTGGATTCGGTGACCTGGCACATCAAAACCACAAAGATATAAGGCCTTAGTGGACACCGGCACACAATGTACTTTAATGCCATCAAGATATGTAGGGGCAGAATCCATCTCCATTTCTGGGGTAACAGGGGGATCCCAACAGCTGACTGTATTGAAAGCTGAAGTGAACCTGACTGGGAAGGAATGGTACAGACACCCCATTGTGACTGGCCCAGAGGCCCCGTGCATCCTTGGCATAGATTACCTGAG
>NW_020885057.1:130971-131301 GCF_003945725.1 Corapipo altera
TAGCAAAGGCCACCTGGTTGGTCAACACCCGAGGCTCCATCAATCGAACTGGCCTTGCCCAATCAGAACCTTTGCATACTGTAGATGGAGATAAAGTCCCCATGGTGCATATGAGAGGAATGTTAGGGAAGACTGTTTGGATTAGTCCCACCTCAAGCAAAGGCAAACTCATCCGAGGGATTGTTTTTGCTCAAGGACCTGGTTTCACCAAGTGGGTAATGCAAAAAGATGGGGAGACAAGTTGTGTACCACAAGGGGATCTAATTTTGAGTGAGAATGGTCAGTAATGTTTCACTGTATATATATATATAAGTGTATATAGTTTTAAGG
>NW_020885057.1:131401-235275 GCF_003945725.1 Corapipo altera
TATATATATATATATATATATATAAAAGTGTATATAGTTTTAAGGAGACATAGTTTTTTAGGGGGTTAATTTGGGCATGACACGGATGGCATAGAATAAGGGGTGGATAATGTCCTTGTTAGAACAACTGGGACCGATTCATCACTGGATGGGTGTAACCCAAAACTGTGTATTCTATAGCCTTCCATGCCATTTCCCAGCAACTGTTGTCAGTAGAGGTCTGCGAGGTGGGGGGATGTTCCTGTCCTCATGCCCTTTTGTGGAATTCCCTGTTCTGAGGGAAGGACTGAGCACCCTCATACCCTTTTATGGAATTCCCCACTCTGAGGGAAGGACTGAGTATCCTTTTATGGAATTCCCTGCTCTGAGGGAAGGACTGAGCATTCCTGCCTGAGCTGGAGAATATATAAACCTGGAGTTTCGGAACCTTTCCACTGGGATCCAGAGGCAGACTGCAGCTCACTGCTCTCAACCAGACTGCAACTCACCCCTCTCAACCGGACTGAGACCACCACCCTCAACTGGACTGCAATCACCACTTTTGACCAGACTGCAACAGCTCTCCCACCAGCAGGTTTTTCCCCTCTCCCTTTACTTTGGACACGGGGGGAAGGGCCCAAGGAACACCACTTTGTTCATGCCCCAGGGTACTGGGTTATACATTTGGGTTTTGCGTGTAACCCACAAAACCAATTGTTTGTCTGTATAACTGTACTTATTGTATTATTTTATTAAATTGTTATTCTGACTTATAATCTCTCCTTTGAGTTGAGTTCATTTCCCCTGCTGGTTAACTTTTAAACCAGCACATCACTGAAACCCACTTGGACCTCCTTCCTGAGGATGGACATGACTATCAGGACAATATTGTCTGGACTGTCACTGTTCGACACTCTCACCTGTGCCATGGTCCAACCACAGACCACGTGGTGGAATGTACTGGGACAAAGTTATGCTGATATGTTTGGCCCTAGCCACCTGCAGTAGTTTACAGTTCTCCCTGCCAAGTTCACTGATAAAACAGTGAATTTGTCCTTGGAGGGAGAACTTCTGTATAAACTGTTTTAATTGGTGTCCTGTGATTGGTTAACTGTCCGTCAAGGGCATTTGGAGGAGAAAGTGATGATGAAGTGAGGAAGGCTCGCCCCAGACTCAATTAAGAAAGACCCCCAAAACACACTGCGCATGCGTGGGGGGATTTCCAAAGTTCTCACGCATGCGCAGAAGAGATGCACTTACATAACCAAGAGGGTGGGATTGGGAACCTCTGGTGGGGCGGTACTGGTCACACCTCCCCGGGTAGAGTTGCTCAATGAATTGTGTAACAGCAGACACGTTTTCCATGTTAGGGACCAGTTCTACACGAAGAACCACGTTGCTGTTAGCGGGGACGCCTGTTGAAGTGGGAGTTTGCCAACCCTTTGGAAAACTCAGCTGCTGCAGAGGGCTTTATAAGTAGTTAGAGTGGGTAAGACTATCTTATAAGTGACACCTGGGGGAGTAAGGTGTCGTACCTTCCTCTTTGGTTTTGTTCTTTTTCCCCTTCTCTTGAGTGTCCGTTTTCATTGATAGCCACCTTTCGTAATAAATATTTGCTCTGTTGAGTAGCAACGGTGTCTAGTTTTCCACGTTCCATTATATCTCGGATCTTTTTCCCTAATACAACAAGATACCCTGACGAGAGGTAGAGGGGGGGACCCAAGGGACCAGGAAGAGAGAAGTTAGGGTAAAACCAGTGTGCATGCTGTAAAGAAGAGGATCACTGGAAGAAAAATTGCCCAATTGTCCTTTTCAAATCATGACAGCAGTAGAATGATGCGAACCAGGGGAGTCTATCCTATCAGACCCCCTGGTTAAAATAAAGCTAGGAGGCTCAGAATTGAATTTTTAATAGATGCAGAGCTTCATTGTCAGTTCTAAATCAGGAATTAGCCCCTATGAGTAAAGAATTTGTAAATGTTATGGGAGCCACTGGCCACCAGAGGAAGGTGTTTTTCACTAAACCCCTTAAATACAAACTTGGAAAGCAAATGAGAATACATAGGTTCCTGTATTTACCAGATTCACCGAAGTCCTTGCTAGGAAGAGACTTACTAGCGCAAATAGGGGCAAAAATTGAATTTAAACATGGAAATATGGAATTTCAAATATTGGAAGATAAACTGGTGGAAGCTCTGAGTTTTACAATGATAGACATAAAAGCCACTCCACAAACATTTGTAGATATTATGAAGAAAATTATCGATCAAGTATACCCCAGAGTTTGGGCATGAGGCATCCCCAGAAAATCAAAAATGGCTAATCCAATAGTTATCAAACTTAAAGAGGGGGTAAAACCTGTAAATAAACTACAGTACCCGCTGAAACTAGAAGATCGAAAAGGGATGGAAAGTACAATTAAGAAGTTTTTAGAGCTAGGATTGTTTGAGTGCAAATCCAAGTACAACACGCCAATTCTACCAGTAATGAAATCAGACAGTACTTACTGTATTGTGCAAGATTTGAGAGCAGTTAACAGCATAACCAAAGATTTGCATTCAGTGGTAGCTAATCCCTATACTCTCTTGACTAAGCTATGAGACAATCAAGTATGGTTCACAGTTTTAGACCTTAAAGACGCCTTCTTTTGCCTCCCGTTAGCTAAAGAAAGTCAAAAGCTGTTTGGTTTTGAGTGTGATGCCTTAAGCCCCTAATGGTTTTTTTATTTTTTTAATATTGGTAAGCCTTGTCAGTTTTATAGGTAGACTCTAAAAGCAGCATCCCTTGTCCCTTGTCCCTATCCCTTTCCCTGTAGCACCCTTGTTTATACATTCCTTAACCCTCTTACCCCATTCTATGCTCCCCATATCAATCCTACTTCTGAATACAATAGAAACGTTTAGTCTTTTGTCAAGGCAAGGCCTAGACAGTTGACAGAACAGCATATCTGGGCCTAAACCACAGAATACGGTCAAGAATTAGGTAACTATGTACCCTTTGTGCTCTGATGATGATGAAGGTGACGAAGTAGGTGGTCCCGAAATGCACCCCAGACCCATTTCTCAGGGGTGGACCCGGGGCGGTCCAGAGTAAAGGCCACAGGGTGGACACATCTGGGATTGGATGGATGGTATTATAAAATGTAACCTCTCGGGCACAGGGGCGCACATCTTGTAACATCTTAGCCTTGGCAAATAAACCCTTTCTTATCTCACCCCTAATTAATTGCTCCGGGAGATTTTTTTCAGCACCTAAATCCCACGGCAACAGTGGGAAAACCCCACAACAGGGAGAAGGTCACATTTGACCTGGACAGTGTTACCCCAGGGGTTCAAAAATGGCCTGACAATTTTTGGAAACCAATTAGTTCGAGAATTAGAGCAGTGGCAACCTCCAGAGGGAAACAGTGTACACTGGTACACATCAGAGCAGTTTCAGCCTAGGGCTGTTTTGTTTGTTTCGGTTGGAGGGGATGCCCTCCAGTGTACTCTGACTCTGTGAGGAGCCAGGTGGGGGCTCTGGAGTCAGGTAGGCATGGTAGTAGTTAAGTAGCTAAGAGGTTACAGTAACAGCTTTATAACCCTAAGGTAACAAGTTTGAATCCTAGTGTGTGGTTGTGGTTTGTGTTTTGTAATCATGAGTTGTGTGGATTCAAAAGTTGAGATCCCTAAAGAATCCTCCCTGAGTTCGGTTTTGAAGACTTTAACCGGTCCTAACACGATTTTAAGAAAGGAAGAACTGTGTAGGCTATCTGTAAGTGCATGGTCTTTATTTGGACAAATGAGAGGAGTGGCTTGGCCGGAATTTGATTCTTTTGAGCTAGACACAGTGTTGAAATTAATTTTACTCCTTAATGCAGAACAGAAATGGGAAGAGATCAGATATGCAGAATTGTTTATGTTTCTGTTAACACGCCCTGGATTGAGAGAAGGAGATAAGAAAAACGAAAGCTCAGGAAGGGCAGAAAAATCAGAAATGGAGTTAGAAAAAAGGGAAAAAGGTTAAGACTACCCCTGTCCCACGGATTTTATTTAAAAACACGGGGAATGATGATTTAAGTATGTTAATGTCACCTGATGGAAAAGAAAACAGCTCGGGGGGAGTCGGAGCTGCAGGAGTAGCGGCCTCTGGACCGGCTCCTGATGAACAGGCGGGAGCTGGGCAGGCAGGGGCCATTGGAGGACTCCCTGGTGTGGGTCTGGCCGCACCGGGAGGAATCAAGGCCTCCGGAGGAGTTGGCTCGGGGCTGGCGGGAGCGAGTCCTGTCGGTGTAGCCGGTAGAACAGAGGCTGTTGGTTTGACCGGAGTAGGCACAGCGGTGCAGATAAGATCTGTAAGGACGGCTTTTGTTGAAGCTGCTTTTAGCGCGGCAGGGCTGAGCGGGAGTTATGCAGAAGTTGCGGGGCTAGCTAGCTCAGAGATAATATCTAGTTTGATCGCAACAGGAGTAACAGCAGGAGAGACTCCTGGCCCCAGGGGGGCAATGGAAACGAGACTTTCCCCGCCTGTTCCAATGAGCGTGGAAGGAGCAGCTCATAGTTTTGCAGCTGCCGGCAGCTTTGCCGGAGCAGACGAGGTTACCATGGTACCAGTAGAGGTGAGCGCGGGAGTAGCAGAACAAGTAAGAGCTAAAGTTGATAGTTGTATCAGTGACGGGACAAGAACTGTGAAATCTGAAAGGTCAGCTTTTACTAGAGTTGTTTTTGGCATGGAAACAAGGGAGATTTTAGAGATCGCAGAGAAAGCGCCACCGGAACTGGTCAGTGCAGAGACGGCGGCAGACATAGGAGTCGTTGACTCTGACGGTGGCAGTAAAGTGAAGGCGTCCGCCCCAGGTGGGGCGACGGACCCAGGTGTAGGTGTGTTTGTGGAAGTGAGTAGCCCAGCACTGCAGACGGGTGCTGAAGCAGTTGATTCTATCGGTAGCGATAACAATATGAGAACTGTAAAAACGGAGCTGCATGCCCCAAGTGCAGGAAAGACTCCAGGATTGACTGCTGCAAACACAGCAGGCTGTACTGCTGTAAGGGCAAAGACAAAAGAAATAAACTGGTTTAAAATGTATGAAGTCGGACAAAAGACAAGTGAGTCGCCCACAGATTTTTTTGACTAGACTGAAGGATGTCATCAGAAAACATACTGACATTAACATAGAGTCAGATCTGAGAAAGAAACACCTGGTATACCTGTTTGTGGGACAGTCCACAAATGATATAAAGAGAAAACTGCAAAAGGCAGGTGGCAATGAAAGAGATATTGATGAATTATTAGATATAGCCTGGACGGTGTATCAGAATAGAGAACAAAAAGCGATTACGGTGGGCAGTGAGGCAATTGTAAGAACAGCCATTGCCACGGCAATGGAACTCCCAGCTCAGAGCGCAGGGGAGGTTTCTGGAACGACCATTACCACGGCGAACTAGCTGGAGAGGTGAAAAGTGTTACCTGTTTCTAGTACTGTGAGAATGCGCGTAACAGGGCAAAACCAAACAGAGTTTGTCTCAACTATACTAACAGGCAAGAAAGGAGGAGAAGACCCGGGGACAGCGAGAGCAAGACTCGAGAAGGGAGCGATCCCGAAGTCTAAGACCGTGGCAAGCACAGTAAGGTGGGGACAGGTAAAGCTAGTCCCAGTTGTTACTTTGATGAGGAGGCTTTAGTTCCTGCTAGTATAATCCAAGCAGAGACGGGAAATGCGAGTGCTGCGAAAGCTATAAAACCGTTCGGCGTGGCAGCACGAGAGAAGGCTGGGGCCACTGACTTTGCAGAGGTGACGGGATCCAGCCCTACCCTTACTATTTCGAGAACTGCTCCAGGTATGACAAACGCGACCAGAGATCGAGTCATAGCAAAGGCACCGGGAGCTACGAGAAAGGCAAGAGCAAAGAGAATAAATGAGAGTGTAAAACCTCCCCCGCCCATGCTGGCTGGCATGGGGGGAGGTGACTCCTTCCCCTATAACAGCTAATCCCACGCAAGCAGCTGCAGTGGGTGCGAGTGTTGTGGAGATTTTAAAACCACCCGACGACTTTACGGTTGCCATAGCAATAAGGATGCCTGCTCCCATAACAAGCCGAGCAAGGTCAAAGGCGAGAGCGACCAGTGCCCAGCCTACCCCAACGTGTAGGAAAGGAAGGGGGAAATCACATGACGGTCGCAGACGCCGCCACCGCTCTGTGAGCGCAGGTGCAGTGTTGACCACCGGCACAGAAAGAATAAGTCCAACCGCGAGACAGTTAGAGTCTAAGTTTGGTACAGGAGCTGCTGCCGCTTCTGCAGACGGAGCGGGGGCTGCAGCGAGCGCAAGGGCAAATCACTTCCTAACTGTGGCCAACGCAAACGGAACTACTCATTACACCTTGGCAACTGCAAGCAGGAGACCGGCTAAAAGTACAAAAGCTGCAGGAAAACCTAAAGCAGTGTCTGTAACTGGAGTCCCAGCCCAGCCTAACACGGGACCCTCTGGCTCTGCCATTAGGGGCGGAGACGGAGCTGTCGCTCCCTCTCCAGCTCTCCCAAGCCTCCACAATCCGTACCCTCCCACCAGACCGAAAGGGGGGAGACAAAATCAGTGTGAATTTCCAACGAACATAAAAACTAAAACCCGCCAATGCAATATATGTAATAGGTGAAAAGTTAACGTCAAATTCTGTAAAGAGAAGAGACACTAAAAAAAAAAATTCTAGCTCTGAAAGAGAAAAAACTAATTTGTCCCCAATAAACAAAACTAAAAAAAAAAACCAAAAAACTATCTATTAACCCCTGCGTCCCCTGTCTTCTAAAACTGTCACAGGCTCATAACCTGTGAGGGAATATTTCTACCCTAACTCAGTAAGGGGGGGGGGGTGTACTGTTTTATTCTAAATATAAACTAATAATGTGTCAGAAGTTAACTGTTTACAGATAGTCTGTTCCAGCAAACAGACCTGATAGCTGTACCACCAAAATTCAAGCCGAGAACCATGGAAACAACTTTTGTGCAGAAGTAGACAAATGTCTTGACTGCAAATTAAATACACCAGAACCAAAGAGTGAGTAGACAAGAAGCCAGCATATAAGCCTTCTGACACAATTGAAAATCAACTTGCACTAAAGGTGGTACAGATACATATACATATATTGTAATTACTGTATTTATTTTGTTACTTTCTATTTTATATTATTTTAAGTTTCTCTTGTTAACTTAATTGTTAGAAAATTGAATGCTTATATTGCTTTTGCTTTTACTACATGAATTGCTTTAAAGTTTGTAATGTTTATACTTGCACATATCTTGTTCCAACAACAATTTGTAAACATCTGTGTCCCTTAGACTACTGCAGCTTATGGAAAATTTCTCCTAAAAACAGTTTGATGAAAGGTCCATAGAATTTTCATGTAATTGTGGAATCATGTTTATCTATTTATGTTTTTAAGATGCTTTCTTATCTAGTGTCATCTAGGAATGTGTGTGAACCTAATTTGCATAAGAAGTCCTGCACTAAGATCAAAGGACAGATAAGAAAGTGACTTCAGTGCTGAGGCAGCACTACAACAGCACTGTTTCTGTGGACTCTCCAATAAGACCCTAAGATCTGGCTTGCACCATTGCTTGCAGTCTTTGAAGCAACCGGGTAACATCATTGTTGGAATGACTTGCTTAAAACTGTTTTGTTGACTAGTTTTATTGTTTCGTTAGTGTTCATATATCCATAAATGCACCTATTTTAACAGGTGAGGAAGCTTTTATCCATGGAGGCAAGAGGTCCCTGTATGACCACTCCGTGAGGTAAAGATGATTGACTGCAGTCTGGGACAGGTTGGAACAGGACAACCTGCCCCCGGTAAGGCCTAGAATTTGTCCAGAGAGCTACTGGCACTGCCAGGATGCTGTTTGCATCCAGACACAGTCTGCTTCAAGTAAGCTCCTGACTGGCCTATTAAATCTGTGACTGGCAGTTAATCACTTTATGTGATAAAAGCACCAGCTCCTCTCTCAGACGATCAAAATGCAGGAATTCTAAGATTCAAAATTCCTGTGAAATTGTCATCAGACAGAGTCACACTTCATCAACTCCCTGGTTGCATAAGGAGGTTTATTTGTAAAATTGTTTAATGTTTTAAGATCTACTTTGCAGGAACTGCAGAAATTCATCGTGTCATCTAAGCGTATGAGACTGGACACTCCTGTTCATCTGTTCCAGACCAAGGACTGAGTTTATGTTAAACAATGAGACTGAAACTGCTGCAAGCCAAATAGAAGGAACTGTTTTCAAGTCCAGCAGACCATCTCCAGCGTGGTCAGAGTTATCATCAAGGACCCTAAATTTTACCCAGGAAGAAGAAAACCTCTGTTCCTGAGACGAGTAGAGCAACAAAGACTGTTATAAGGACTGTTAAAATAATTCAAGTTTTTTCTCTCTTGTCTGTATTGATTAGTACTGACAGTAACTATGAATTAAGTTTAAAACCTAAATTTACATTTGACTTTAGCAAAATGCACCAAACATTCTTCAAAATGGTGAGTACTGTATTTGCACTATGGATTTGGCAACAAGTTTAAATTATATATTGGATAATTCTTAGAAATGTTTCATTAAGTTTACTTCCACAAACTTACTTCATAGTTACCAAACTGAACCTGGATAGAGCAACCATTCATATGAGTGTAAAATCTGCATAATAACTTGTTATATGATTAGTGTTATGTATAAGTAGTAGAGATTGAACAAGATCTTTGAGTCTTCTTTAATCTCTAAAGGGGGGACTGATGCCTTAAGCCCCTATTAGGTCATTTATTTTTCTAATTTTTGTAAGCTTTATAAGTTTTATAAGTAGTAGAAGTAGATTTTAAAAGCAGCAGCCCTCATTCCCTTACCCTGTAGTACAAGTAGTTTACACATTCCTTAACCCTCTTACCCCATTCCATGCACCCTATATCAATCCTACCCCCGAATCCAGTAGAAATATTTAGTCTCTTGTCAAGGCAAGGTCTATACTGTTTAGAGAACACTCATATCTACGCCTGAACAACAGAACAGAGTCAAGAACTAGGTGACTGTGTACCCTTTGTGCTCTGAAGATGATGAGAATGATGAAGTAAGTGGTCCCAAAGGTCCCCAGACCCAATTCTCAGGGGGTGGACCCGAGGTGGACCAGAGCAAAGGCTATGGGGTGGACACACTTGGGATTGGACAGATAGTATTATAAAATGTAACATCTCAAGCACAGCCGGCTCGCGTCTTGTAACATCTATTGCCTTGGCACAATTAAACCCTTTCCTTATCTCACCCTCAATTAACTGCTCCTGAGTTATTTTTTAGCATCAACATTTTTATGGCATCATAGGTATTTACTAGTACTAACAGACACCTTTTCTGGGTGGCCAGAGGCATTTCCTTGTCAAACCACCAAGTCTAGAGAAGTGGTAAAAGTTTTATTGAATGAAATAGTACCCCGATTTGGAGTTCCGGAAGGCATATCCTTGGACAGAGGAACACACTTTTGTGAAGTAGTCCAAGAAGTTAGTGAAATACTCCAAATAAAGTGCCAATTACACACTCCATATAGGCCCCAGGCGAGTGGGCAAGTAGAGAAAATGAATCATCTGGTAAAACAGCAAATAGCAAAGATTTGTCAGGAAACAAACCTGTTTTGGTATCAAGCATTACCTATTGCTCTTTTAAGAATATGAGTAAAACCTAAGGCAAAAGAAAAGTTGAGCCCATTTGAAATGCTATATGGGAGACCATATTTAACAACATAGATAGCCATGGCACAGAACAACTGGGCTCCAATTACCTTTGAGAATATTTGATGTCTTTAGGGAAACAGTTAGAAAAGATTCAGACAGATGTCCTTCAGACAAGAAGTTTAAAACTTGATCATAAAGTATATCCTTTTAACCCAGGAGATTGGGTGTATGTTAAGAATTTTTCAGGTGACCCCTTGCAGGAGAAGTGGGATGGACCGTTCCAAGTGTTGTTAAAAACATTCACTGCTGTTCGGATTAAAGAACGCCCTACATGGATCCACTACTCCAGAGTGAAGAAATTGCCAGGAAAACAATGGACAGTCAAACCTAAGGGTCCCATGGGTTTAAGGTTGATCCGGAAGTGAGAATTTATCAGCATGCAAATAATACTGTGTATTATATTTATGTGTGTGTTTGACAGTAATAGTAATGTTGCAGCCTTTAATGTAAATACGTATGTGTCTCTTGTGAGTACAATAGCAAATCATACTGGATTGAAAGACTGCTGGATTTGTGGAGAAGTAGATCAGTTACACCTCCCCTTAGTAGGTACCCCTTCGAACAACTGAACATGTTTAAACCCATATAGTCTCCACCACACCAGCTACCAGTGTTTCTAAGTTTTACTCGGCTCCCTGCCAAGTCCCCGACCCAACACCAAAAAAACCTCCAGCACAGTGCTAAGGAAAAAAAAACCCACAAAAGATCCAAACTAACCAAACTTATATGAAAATAAATGTATTAAGTATATTACAGATGAAATACTATATACAATTTCCAAAAGGAAAAGGGAAAGGGAAAGGGAAAGGGAAAGGGAAAGGGGAAGGGGAAAAGAACAACAACAAAATAAAATATACACAATCAAATACTCAAGATCTAACAATTAAAGAATTAGCAAAGGAATATCTTACTACTCTCCTTGGGACAACAGAAGTCGCACTGGAAAGACCACCAGCAACCTCCGCCTCCCAAGGTCGGCAAGGCCTTACTAGGCCTCGCTCCCTTATGGATGGCAAGAGTTCAGGAACAATGCGCAGATGATCGGTATGATCAAATGATGTTCAATTTATTATTTAAATGAGTTAGTTTTAATACAGTTAGCTTTTTCTGGGTACGTGATTACAACAAAGCGACTGGATAGTTCAGTCTGTGCACGCGTCTCATGCCTTCAGTTCATTGGTTCTGATGCTCTGTCCACACGTCCTGACATCATTCGTGCCGCCCAAAGTCCCTCCTATTGATCCGCCTTTAGGGACTTTCCCGGGGCTTTTCAGTTTTCCCTTTATCTCCAGTTTCCCACAACTTTCAACTATAAACACACAGTTTTCTCATAATTTACAACTATAAACACACAGAGTTTCACACAGTTTGCAACTATAAACTATTCTTTTAACAACCTCCAAAGTTATGTCAAGTGAGGCCTAGTGCTCCTTAGAACTGGGAGTATGGATTGTTCATGATGTGTCCATTTTCCTGCAAATACTCTACACTCCCCAACACAGCAGACCTGACAACAGGGAAACCTGCACCTCCAGAACCACCGGAAGGAAAGAGAGCGAAGGTCTCTCCTCCTTTCTTCTTATACCCCTGGTTTACATAAAAATCGTAGGGAATACTGGGAAATATGAGCCCTTCCTTGGTTACAAACTAGTCACCAAGGAAGGCCTAGATTAAACTACCACACAGTGTAAAACTGAAAATTCCCTTTTAGGAGACCCCTGCTTTGAATTAGCAATACTGAACAAATCTGTTAGGTATGTAGAATTAAAGAATTCTGGAATGTTGGTGGGAAATTTTCAGGTGAACACATCTCAGTGGCAAAATATCACTAGTAAGTACATCTGGGATCCAACTTGTGAGGGAAATGGAACGTGGTCACAATATTTTTTTGGAAGAAGTACATCCAATCAATTGATGCAAATTAGTAGTACTTGTAGTCTCTCCGATGGATACTGGTGGTTCTGTGGGGACAAAAAGGCAAGGAAGCAACTCCCGGGGAATTGGACAGGTCAGTGTGTCATGGGTCATGTTCTTCCCCAAGTACAAATATTTAATAGAACAAACCATGTAGCAGGAATAATACAAGGACTTTGGTACGACGGATTAGTGGGACGGGGAAACCTCCAGGCCCTTGGGTGCCAACCGATTACCTGGAAGGTGAATGCTCTTCCCCCCTGCCCCCGCCATGTGGCCTGACGACCCCGTAAGGAGCTCACACAGACCACCAGGGAGGGACAGACGAAAGAGGAAGTTTATTGTGGGGTAGGGGTTTATAAGGTTTTTAGGAGGGTCAAAAGGGGACCAATCACAAGTTCAGGGGCACATAGAAAAAACCAATCAGGTAAAAAGTCAACAACCAATAGGAAGGGGTTAACAAGGACCAATAAGAAACACCTCAGGACACCTTCCCAGGACACTCCTGTATGGGAGACAAGTCCCTCACAGGGGGTGTCGGGAAAAGGGAGCAATGACTGCAGAAAAGCAAGAACCATTTTAAAACCTGTTTAAACCACCTTAAAAACTTCTGTTTCTATAACATTTGAACTGTTTTCTTTTTCTTCACTAGTCCATCTCTGACAGGACTTCTTCCATCCTACATATGGCAAATCCATTGCCACATCTCCTCCTTTTCTTTCTTCTAAAACTGGATATGCTTTTAATGATTGAGAGGTTCTGGCACAACTGAGCAAGCATGGAAAGAACACACATAAAGAGAAACACTACGGAAAGTCCTAGTACGATAACTACAATAATTTTCTTAATAGTGGAAGAGAGACCTTTGAAGGGCAACCAGTTGAAAAACTCATCAAAAGTCAGATGATCAACTTGCTTGATTTCATGAACTAAGGACTTAAGCTGATTAATCTGGGAGTGGATAGATTGGGAGTGATCAGAGAAGTTGAGGCAGCAGAGACCTTCAAACTCCTGACACCCATGGCCATTTACTAGAAGGAGAAAATCTATTGCAGCACGATTTTGTAACAAGGCTTTCTTATTGGTTTGGGTATCTTGTAATAGATCATCAAGGGCAGCACTGGTGGCATTAGCTTCTTTTACTAGTCAACATCCCATTCTGGTAAGGAGCATTAAGGCTTTTGTGGAACTGACAACTGGAAGCATACCACTTAGAACGTTTATGGTGTCGGACCAAAAATGCATGTTGGAATTGCATTCTGCTGTAAATTCACTCAAGGACTGCAATTTTACTAAAGGATGTTCTTCAACTGGAGGTGGGGGTGTTGCAGCCACACTTTGGAGAAAGATATCAAAGAGAAGTGTAAACAACCCATTAGTGAGGTACAATACTTGGTATCATAGTTTTGTTCATACTCTGATCCCAATGCTAGGAATAGTGCACTTAGAAAGAACAATTGTAAATATATCAGCTGAAATGAAAATAACCAATACCACAGCTGACGCTCTCCAAGGTTTACAAGAAGAAATGAATTCACTAAAACAAATAGTTTTTCAGAACCACATGGCTCTTGATATAGTTACTGCCCAGTTAGGGGGAGTGTGCACCTTAATAAACACAAGTTGTTATACCTATGTACACTAGAAAGTGCTGTGCAAACCATTTAGGAGCAGGCCAAAATATTACATGAAGTAGCCAAGGATGAGGTGAACTGGAGTTCCAATTTGTGGGAGAAATTAATGTCGTGGTTGCCTAACTTGAACTGGTTAAAACAGTTATTATGGGACTAGGATTATTAATTACCTGCATAATTGTACAATGTTCCCTTTGGTGCTACAAAAGGTCAGTAATTTCCTATGAGGATTGGAAACAGAATAGAATTAGGCATCAAGTTGAAACGGAAATACTTCAAGAAGGCTTTGGAAAACAATGGGATTTCATAACAGTCTTTGCAAAAGAATTTGCAAAAAGTATCAAGAAAGGGGGGAATTGATAAGGGGAATTACCTGAGGCCTTGCAAAATTGCTTGTGTAAGCATGATAGGTGACCAAGTATGTAAACAGCACAGATAATTGCCAATTAGGTAGCTTGAACATATAACATAACAGAGTGTAAGTTAGTTTCAACCAGTTTTGCAGTTTGGACCATGGATAAAGAGAACTGTGCATGAACCATGAAGGACAGTTGAAAAGTTCAACAGGAGGAAGAGTTTGAGCCTTCATCCCCATGACCACCAAGGGACAACCACCAGGGAAAACTGCACAGGCACCAGGAGGCGTACCCACTCTCGGAAAGGACATGAATATGTAAAAATGTATAATAACTATGTATGAGTTAACTGCACAAAGTGGAAAGTGTGAATGAGAACTGGTGCATGTACTTTGGAGGAAGTATCCTCCACGTGTCCAGCGTTGAATAAACAAATACCTGTTTAATAGTCGTCTGACTATTGAGTCCTTTGTTTGCAAGTTTTATCTCGGATTCTGAGATCTCCAGTTCTCAGGGTGAGGATGTTTCCCTTGAGAAGTAACTAGGTGCTGGCTTGGAAAGATCCACACCCCGCAAAATCCTTCAACATTCAGAAGCCACTCATTGCATCTGGGGTGCCAATTGATGCTGAAAAGTCAGAGAAGAAACTCCCTAGACTCATTTTGAGTATAGAAAACCAAAAAGCACACATGTTTATTTCAGTGTTGGATGCATCAGAAAAAAATCCCAAAGGATGAACCCCAAATCACATAGGTTTCATAAATTTATACAACTTTCTAATTATAGATTCAAGGATTACCTCATCTGTCCCATTCCATTTTCCCCCACAGTATGCCCCCCTCAAATTGCTTGTTTTTCTCTTGACTCCTTGGTTCTGGCCCAGTTTCCTGCCTTCTGGACCTGGTTCAAGGCCTAAACCCAGTCTTGTCTCATCTGTTTTGTTTTCTTGCTTGCTTTTATCAGTCTCTTCACAGGTGCAAGCAACTGTCTCTGTTTTATCAAAATTCTTGCCTGTAAAGAATCTCCATAAGAAATTATAAACTACACACTTTCCCTTGAAAGGGAAAAGTACCATGTTAGATCTATGGAGCGGCAGCTTGTGGTTGCATGTGGAGCCCTGGTCAGTGCCTACCGAAAGCTGCTCTGTATGGTGCAGCACCTCCAGAAGGAAAAGGAACAAAACATCTGACACCTTGGCAACTCAGAATGTAGCAAAACCAGAGGCACAACCCAAGCCAATAGAAGTTGCCCCTATCCAAAAGAGAAAATATAAGACCAAATCAGTTCTCCCAGTAGACAACGATGTATATATATGCAAATGTATATATATGTATATATACGTAAATGTGTATATAATTGTAGCAATGCATGTATGGTTGGAAAGTTCAAATCTGATGTAGTATGATGGTATGAAAAAATTTGGGGTGGATAATGTTATGGTTTAGTTAAATTTCTCCATACCATCATGTGATTTTTGGAGAAGTGCAGTGGGACACCCCTCCCCGGGGGAGGCAGGGAGGTCGGAGGGCTCCTGTCAGGACAAATTCTGTGACGACTTAAGAGAATAAAACTGTTGGCACAATGGGAGTTCCCTCTCTCTTTGTCCTGGGATGCCAGTTGAGAGGGAGTCATCATTGCCGCTTTTCATCGACACAACCATGCCACCGCCATCTGGACCTGCATTGCACTCCAGATTCACTGCTTTTATCACCCATGCCACCTTGGTGTTGCCATGCCACTGCTGCAGCCACACTGGGGGCACTTGGGAGCTCCCCTTTATGAACTTCTTCCCATGTCACCCACTCATTCATCTGCAGCTTTGCTCTGACTACAGCGTGACTACATGACTGTGTTGGGAGCACGCTGCCATCTCGGTGACACAGAACTGAAGGAGTGGTCTTAGGTAATATTTTCTCTGTTATTGTTTGGTTGTTGTTTTGTTCTGTTTTGTTCTCTATCTTTAGTAAAATTGTTATTAATTTTCATACTCCACTTGAATGCCTCATAATTTCAAAACTTTTTGTAATCTAGAGGGAGGGGTTTCTATTCCATCGGAGATCCCACCTTCCTGGGACACATTTTCAGTAAACCAAGAAAAGGGTGAAGATGGGATGTTTTTTTCAGACAATTCAGGGGCTTACAGAAGTTATTCTAGGAAAAGAAAATAGTTAAATCTGCTCTATCTCCCTGCTCCTGTGGTTTGTCCCACACTCAACTGGAGTTACTTAAGGGTGTGCTGGCAGAGCAGGGTCACAACAGGGAGTGAGGGGACAGGAAGGTTGCAGGCATTGCTCTACCTTGCTGTTGACTTTTTGTACTAGTTATAGAGAAAGGAGGCAGATTTTAGCATTAGGTGGGTGTGACCAATTATATATTCTATCCCGTTTCATCTTTTTTGATGGATTGTCTCTTTAAACACGGGGAGGGGGGTGCAGAACACTTTTTTCCTTGCCTGAGTTGCAGAAAGGAATAGACAGGACCCCTTTTAAAGCCACAGGGCAGAAGCAAAAGTGAGACCATTGTCGTTTGCTTGGAGCTGCTCTGCTTCTCAAGTTGTTTTTTTTGGCAGCATAACTCATTTCAGATAAAATAGTTTTCCAGGTTTTGCTTTGCCCTATTCTCCATTGTTTTCTGGTTGAGGGAGGGTGTTAAACCACAGAAACTTATTTGCCATATTGTTTTCTTTGTTCTCCCAAGCCACATGATCCAGGGCGGGAGCCCCTCGCCATTTTGTCTTGGTCTGGGAAACCACGTGGAACCGGCAGGGCCGGAATGGCGGCCAATTTGTTTTTGGTTTTGTCCTAGGAGACCAGGTAACATTTTTTTTTTACCTATATTGATTTAAACCATCTTCCTCTGTATCTTTGTAGTTACTGCTATTTCCTTCAGTAAATTATTATTTTGACTTATATTTCTCTGTATTGCCCCTTCATTATTGGAGGAGGTGGGGGGAGGGAAAAAAAGGGGGTGTGGCTTATTTCGAGTTCTAATTCTCTGGTGGTTTGTCCAAAACCATCACGTTGACCATGACTGTGTGTGCCGAACCCCTTGATGGGGTCTGCAGAGCTGTGCACTGTGGAGTGTGCCAGGTGTGTAGACCTGTTTCTGGGTATGTGTTGCACAGCAGGTATGTACTGTGAGGCTGTGTCCCCCAGGGTAGCGTTTGCCAGATGACAACCCTAGGTTTAGCCTTCCAGCTTAGAAAGGGAGGTTTCTGTCTGTGCACATCCCATGTGGATGAGCACAGACCCTGCCAGGTCCTTCTCAAACTTTTGTGGATAGAGGGACCTGACTGACCACAGTAAGGGGGTTTTGCTACAGCAGCATCTCCTGTAGAAGGGTCTCCTCTAAGTTGTGGGGGGCAAACGTGGCTGGGAGTGCTTATGTACATGCTAAGGGGGCATCTCCTGTGTGGGAATCTCTGGATTTGTGACCAAAAAGTGGCAGGAGGATCTTCCCTCCCCCAGGGAGTGTGGGTGTGAATATGGGGTCACCGCACTGTCATAGTTTAGGAATGGTATTGCCCAATTCAGTGTTCCCACTGAAACGCTCCAAACATCGTACTACTTGCTCACTCCCTGCCCTCCCCCTGCAACGGGATGGAAAGGGAAATTGGAGGCACAAGAGGTAAAGATCACGTGTTGAGATAGATAAAAACAATTTACTGGAAACAGCAATGAGATAAGAAAATGAACAGTAACAACAACAATACTAATAATAGAGTGTACAAGAAATGAACTATTCATTCGTGAGTGCTCACCCCCAACAACACCCGACTGCTCCCTCCACCATGGTACCCGACCTGGAAGCAAACCCTTGTCCCCCTCATCCCTGGAAAATGACGTGAGGTGGTATAGAATAATCTCCGTGTCCCAACCATACCCCCTTCTGGCTACTGCCAAAAATTAACCCTGTCCTGGCTGGAACCAGGACACCCACCGTGCCATGAAGTGGGTTGCATGCAAAATTGGTTCCATATAGGGTTCCCCACCTGCAGAACACTGGGTTGCATGGAGGGACATATGTGGGTACAGACTGCATTTTGGAACAAGTGGGGGGGGGGCAGAATTCCTGGAGGATGTGGGCACACATGTCTGCTGCAGATGCCTCCCTGTAGTAAGCCAGCATGAGAATAAGAAAGAAGAAAATCAGAAAGGCCTGGGAAATGTCTAGATAACCTTGTATTGTTTTATCTAAAGCCTTGATTTACTGTCCAGGGATGGAACTGAGTTCTCAGTTTGCAATTTACCTTGCGGGGGTGCGAATAGGGTAACTTGAAACTCCAAGGTCTGTGTGGGTGGTGTCTGTGTGGCCAGTCGGTCTGTGAGTGTGGTTGATGTGTGGTGATGCCTCAGAGGTTTTTTTATTTTTTTAATTTTTATAGATTTTAGAAGTAGTTGTGTAGTGAATGTAGATTTTAATGTAGCTGTATTATATCCCTTACCCTGTCGCATAATGTTTACACATACCAAACCCTACTGCCCCATCTCATATCAATCCCTCAAAATTCAGTTAGCTGTTTAGTCTTCTTTTCAAGGTAAAATTGCAGAAAAACACCTTAAGGTCTGCACCAGGAGATATCACACAGACACAGCGACCTTCAAGCTCAGAACTTTGGAGGAGCTCCAAGGACTGTACGTGCTTTGAGGTAGACAAAGATGACGAAGAAGGGGTCCCAAACTCCCCGAGACTCAGTTCCTGAAGGGGTGTGCTGGGGGGCAGAACAGGGCAGAACTGGGGGTGGACAGAATTGGGATTGGATGGACTTTATTATAAAATCATAGAACCAGTGTCTGAGCACACCCGCCTGGGTATGTATTCCTCTAGGTCTAAGGGTTCATTAAAGCTTCTGCTCTCTTTCTCTCCTACACTAAACTGGTTTGGAGTCTTTTTTTCTCTGCGGTCTTTTAGGTAACAGCAGTTTGCAACTGTGTTCTACCTTGATTTGTTTAACCACTCCCAGTTGAAAGTGAATAGTATAAAAACCTGGATCATTAGCAATAAAGTGATTTCTGTCCATCAAACCAGAAGTCCGTGTGTCATTCCATCAAAAATGACACCCGAACAAGGCTAAATCATCACATACAGTGTTCTGTGGCGGAAACTGTAGTCAAACTGGGTTGGTCATTTGCGCACTTCGTCCTGTTTCGGGTTCATCACCCATTGTTGTGACAGAGGTGAGCATATCATGGGACAGTCAGTGTAGAAGGAACATAAGTTATATGCAGAAATTTTGCATCACATTTTAAAAGAACTGGGGTCTACTGTTAAAA
Organism: Corapipo altera; assembly: GCF_003945725.1. Classification (NCBI taxonomy): domain Eukaryota; kingdom Metazoa; phylum Chordata; class Aves; order Passeriformes; family Pipridae; genus Corapipo; species Corapipo altera. The sequence continues at coordinate 150,291 of NW_020885057.1, forward strand.
TGACCCATGTGGTCAAGTTGCTCGTATGGGTTAGAGACTCCTGTCCCCGGTTTCCTAAACATGGTTCTTATGAGACTACGTTATGGGCTAAGGTTGGCGAGGAGCTCTGAACAAAAGTTGATTTAGCTTTGGATATCCCGACTGAAGTTGTAGTTGCTTGGAAAGCTGTGTATACAGCTTTAAGAACTGTGGAACAAACAGACACCATTTCATATGCCGCTGTTGACGACCTGTTGACAGTGATGGATGAGTTTAATGAGTCCTTTGATCTGGATCCTGTAACCCCTGAAAAAGAAATGGCATTATATCCCCTCGAACAGGCGGAAACCTTAGCAGTTTCTGCTCCAACAACAGAGGAAATTTTACAAGCACAATATAATCAACCTCGGTCTCTGGTATCCACATCGCCGCAAACGGTGCCAGCGGCACCGGCACATTGCCTGGAGGCTAATGTGGATTCCTCTATTTTGGAGGACTGTAAATTGGATGTTTTGAAATGCAGGGATGTTGAACTGTTGAATGCTATGCCAGTGGTGTATAAACCATGCTGCCTGCCTGAGTTTGAACGTCTTCCTTATGAAGTTGTGAAAGAAGTTTGTAAATCCATAAAAGAGTATGGACTGCAGTCATCATATACATTGGGGTTGATTGCGGCTATCGGAGTTTCGTACATTATGACCTCATCTGACTGGAAATGCTTTTTACGTTTAATTTTGTCTGCTGTGCAGTTTACAGTGTAGACCGCTGAATATCGCAAACTGGTCAATGTTCAAGTTAGGGACAATGTAACAAGCGGGATGACTAAAGGTCACAATGAGTTACTGGGTGAGTGGTAACATCTTACTGCAAAAGCACAGGTCAGACTGCCACGGTTTGTTTTCACTCAAGCTACCGATCTGACCATGAAAGCCCTTAGAAAAGTCCCAGACGCAGCAGATAGATAATGATGCAGCTGCTCAAATTTTGCTTTTTCAGTTAGCAATTGACAATGCAAATACAGATTGTCAAAAAGTTCTGGTGCCTTTAAGAAATTGGACCAAGTCGGTTGCTGAACTTACCACGACTTGTCAGCGTGTGGGTTCGGAGTCTTTTAAAACTTCCCTGTTAGCGACTGCATTAGCTGAACAGATGGTTGTAGCCTACCCTGCTATTCACTCTTATCAGTGTAATCAAGAAGGACATATTAAAAAAGACTGCCCCTTGGGGAATAAAAAGGGGGCACCCCTCCCTGCCTCCCGTGTCTCAGATGTGACAAAGGATTTCATTGGGCAAATCAATGCCGATCCAAATTTACTAATGATGGCAAACCCCTTTTGGGAAACTCCAAGTGGGGCACGTGTCCCGGTGCCCCAAAACAGGGCCTGACCTGTTGAGGATCACAACAGAGCATGGAACTTTATGTCTCACAGCCCTCAGATAAACAGGGCATATGCAACCTCCAACCTACCACCTCAGGAAGTGCCAGGTTGGATTTGGCCCTTGCCACAGGAATAAACATACCGGATGATGCCATTGTTGTAGCAGGCACAGGTGTTTATGACCCTTTGCCTGACAGTACATGTGGCCTTATTTTAGGTCACTCATCTGCCAACAAAAGTGATATTTTTATTATTCCTGGGCTTATTGATTCGGACTACAAAGGTGAAATTAAAATAATGCTGTGGACTCCATGTCCCCTGTGTTACATACCACAAGGGGAAAGAATAGCACAGCTGTTGTTATTACATTATGTGAAGCAGCACAAAGATCATCAGACAGAGAGAATGGGAGGTTTTGGAAGTACTAATACACTGCAGATCTATTGGTTGACTTTAATCTCAGACGGCCAACCGTTGTTAAAATTGCAAATAGAAGACAGGTGCTTTACTGGTCTAGTGGACACTGGAGCAGATGTTTCCATCATTAATGCTAAAGATTGGTCTGTTGATTGGGAGCTTGAAATTCCGCAAGCAGCAGTCACAGGAGTCGGTGGTATGCAGGTTCCGCAGCAGAACAAGGCAGTTTTATCTGTTATAGGGGCAGACAAACAACGAGGAACTCTCCGTCCCTATGTTCTGTCCCTTCCATGTACTCCATGGGGGAGAGACATACTTAGTGGAATTTACAGCTAATCACGCAAGTGGATTCAAAACAGGATTTTTCTCAGAGGCCACTGTGCAACAACCGCAGCTCAAATTAGCTTGGAAAACAGACATTCCGGTTTGGGTGGACCAGTGGCCTTTGAAATCAGAGCGACTAGAATGGGCTCAGAAATTAGTATGAGAGCAATTCGAAGCAGGACATATTGTTCCATCTACCAGTCCCTGGAACACACCTATATTTGTAATCCCAAAAAAGTCAGGAAAATGGAAATTATTGCAAGATTTAAGAGCAGTAAATGCTGTCCTTCAACCTATGGGAGCATTGCAGCCCAGAATTCCTAATCCAACACTTATCCCTGACTCCTGGAACATGGTTGTTCTGGATCTGAAGGATAGTTATTTTACCATCCTGTTACATGAGAAAGATAGTGAAAGATTTGCTTTTTCTGTTCCCAGTGTTAATTACAGCGCTCCTCTGCGACGATATCAGTGGGTTGTCTTACCTCAAGGGATGATGAATAGCCCTATGATTTGCCAGTTAGTCATTGATTCTGCATTACAGTCAGTGAGATAGCAGTTCCCGAAAGCTCACATATATCACTACATGGATGATATCTTAATAGCAGTAGCCAATTCAGTGATGGTTGAGCAAATTTTTACTGTGGTGCAGCAATCCCTGCAAATTTATGGGTTACAAATTGCACCTGAAAAGGTACAGAGGGAAGCTCCATGGAAGTATTTAGGTTGGAAAGTTTTTGAAACTTCTATAAAATTGCACACTAATGTCAAAACACTCAATCATTTACAGAAATTGCTAGGGACCATTAACTGGATTCGACCAATGCTTGATATTACTACAGAAGAATTATCCCCTCTTTTTGATCTGCTGAAGGGTGACCCTGATTTATCATCTCTGCATCAATTCACTGAAACAAGACAGCAAACTCTGCAACTGGTCATCCGAAAAATTCACACGGCCTTTGCAGGTCGTCGGCAACTGAATGTCCCAATCGTTTTATTCATGATTTATAGTTCTTTTCAACCTTATGCTCTAATAGGATAATGGGTTACAGAAGACCAACAAGTCATAATTTTAGAGTGCGTTTTTTTGTCACATGTATTTCCTAAAGCATTAACTACAACTGTGGATATGCTAACTTCTTTGGTACACAAAACCTGCCAGCGATGCCAGGTTCTGGTTGGCTTGGATCTAGCTGTAATTTATCTGCCTTTCAAGAAAGATGTTTTTCAGGGTTTACTTATGCAATCTTTATCTTTGCAGACTGCCTTTGTTGACTTTTTAGGAGAAATCATCTTTAAATTGCCGAGACACAGGTTTCTACAGTCGTTATCCAAATTACCTTTTCTGACACAAAATCTCTGTTCCAGGACTCCAATAGCTAATGTCATCACTGGTTTTATTGATGGTTCCGGTAAAACTGCAAAAGGTGCTGTGGTATGGAAGCTTGGCAGTCAGCAGTAATTACGATTTCTGCATCAACACAGATTGTCAAGCTTTCTGCGGCTATAAAAGCATTTGAGTTATTCAGTGACCAAGTTTTAAATATTTTTTGTGACTCTCAGTATGTCATAGATATCATAGACCAGATTGGAGATTCCTTCATCAGAGAATCCTATAACAAGCTACTGTTTGAATGCTTTATGCGCCCATCTCATTTGGTACGTTCTCGTCACCATGCTTATTTTGTTTGTCATACTCGCTCTCATACCAACTTGCCAGGACCAATCGTGGAAGGTGGATAAATTAACCATGTGTATTAGGGAAGGGTTCGAAACATACCGAATCTTGAAACCATGACACCGTTAAAAGCTTAACAAAAAACAATATTTATTACCAAGAGGTGGTCAACAAAACGAACAAACCCAAAAGGGAGGAAGGAGGAGAGAAATAAGCCCCCAGTACGACCTCCCCAGTTACCCAGTTGTTGCCCATAAAGTTATCTTACCAACCTAACATTCCTATAATTACCCATAGCAGAAGTTGCATCCTTGGAGAGTCAGTGAGTTCATAAACTGGCAGGTTTCCCTGTCAAAAGGCAACGTTGTCCTTGAAGTAAAGCTAACTCCCGACAAGAAAAGCTATCTGTTTTTTATACAATTAATTGAGTGATCACAACCTCCCAGGTGTGGCCAGCACCGCCTACCCCAAGGTCCTCAGTCCCACCTCCCAGTTATGTAAGTGCATCTCTTCTGCGCATGCGTGAGAACTTCAGAGATACCCTAACGCATGCGCAGTATGCTTTGGGGGTCTTTTCTCATTGAGTTGGGGGTCAAACCTTCCTCCCCTCCTCATCACTTTCTCCTTCAAATGCCCTTGGTGGACAATCAGCCAATCACAGAACACCAATTAAAACAGTTTATACAGAAGTTCTCCCTCCAAGGACGAATTCACTGTTTTATCAGTGAACTTGGTAGGGAGAATATAAACTACTGCAGGTGACTGGGGCCAAACACAGACCAAAAGTATTAGCATAAATTCACCCTAGTACACCATGCCAGCTGTGGAACCGAATCTTTTTGAACAGGCGGGTCTGTCCTTTTATCATCAAAATGTTTTGGTTTTACAGAAATCTTTTCATTTAACAAGAATGCAGGTGCGGGATATCATTCATGTGTACCCTGATTGTCAGGTATTTGCCTCATTACCCACAGCAGGAGGAGTTAATCCATGAGGTTTCTCAAGCAACAAACTGTGGCAAACTGATGTTACATGTGCCCTCCTTTGGGACCCTTAAATACTTACATGTTACAGTTGACACTTTTTCTGTTTATATTCATGCATCTACTAGAACAGTTGAAAAGGCTAAAGATGTTCGGAGCCACTGGCTCGCTGTTTTTGCAGTCATGGATGTGCCAAAATCTATCAAAACAGACAATGGGTCTGCCTACACTGCTGCTTTGACGCTGCGTTTTTTGCAGGACTGGGGAGTCACTCATGTTACCATGGGCCAAGTTATTGTGGAATGTACTCATTGCACTCCGAAAGCAATGTTGGAAAAACAAAAAAACCTCAGTGCATGATCGAGTACAAAAAGCCCTGTATGTTTTAAATTTTTTGAATATGCAGGGCGATATCTCTCCAGCTACTGCAGTACAACGACATTTTTCAGTAAAACCCTTTTCAGCATCTAAACCAAAGGTCTGGTATAAAGATCCTGAGACACATCAGTGGGAAGGACCTGTTGAGCTAATTACTTGGGGAAGAGGGTATGTGTGTGTTCTTCTTCCTGCAGGACCTAGGTGGTTGCCAGCTAAATATATACAGCCTTATCACGAGCTGGAACGACAAACTGCAGAATCCACTTCCAGAAATCCAGGGCCTGGAGGTGATACCTTGGAACAACAGAGCCAGGAAGAAAGAACAGATGACCAGTGACACCAGCATTATCTGAGGTCGACTCGAACACCTAGTCGAGCAAGTATAATATATCATGACAACAGTGGGTGCAGTATAAACCCCTGGCAACATCTTTTTATCTTATTTGGCCTTGATCTTTTCTACATCTAAGGTCTGTATTGCTTAGTTATTCTGTATTGTATCAACAGTAGTCATTTTAGTTACTGCCTCTGTTGCAGTCACCTTATTAATGAAAATCTGTGTAGATTGCACTGCCTCTGATAACATCTTGCAAGAACTATAAATTTAAGCAAAGTTGATTAAGCCCTTATGGATTGTTTAGATGCCTTAGAATCTGCTATCATGTGGTTAGATGATAGATGACGCCTTGTAAACTAGAAATAAGTTGTGGCGTGAATTGTAGTAGTTTTTGCTAAGTTTTGCAGTGACTACACCGAATTTCCCATTGAGCTGGAATCATTGAGCTCCGAGTGATAGCTGTCTTCCTTCATTGTGCTAAATACAGAAAGGGGGAAGATGTAGCAAGCCAGCATGAGAACAAGAAAGAAAAAAAATCAGAAAGGCCTGGGAAATGTCTAGATGACCTTGTATTGTTTTATCTAAAGCCTTGATTTACTGTCCAGGGATGGAGCTGAGCTCTCGGTTTGCAATTTACCATGCGGGGGGTGCGTATAAGGGTACCTTGAAACTCCAAGGTCTGTGTGGGTGGTGTCTGTGTGGCCGGCTGGCTGGCCAGCCTGTGAGTGTGGTTGATGTGTGGCTTGCAGCTGTGTTCTGCCTTGATTTGCTTAACCACTCCCAGTTGAAAGTGAATGGTATAAAAACCCTGGATCATTAGCAATAAAGTGATTTCTGTCCATCAAGCCAGAAGTCCGTGTGTCATTCCGTCACACCTCCCTGCATGTACAGATCTTCCAAAGAGGGTGAATGAATGAGGCAATTCACTATTTCAGCTCTGGCTCTGGAGAGACTTTTCTGTTAGAGACAGACCTGTGTATGTGCATGGGCTCCTGTCTGCATGTGCAGGTGGGTGTCAAGTGGGCTTTGGGAGATGTTTGCCATGTCAGGGAATTCACTCTGAGAGCTCGTGCATGCCCCTGCTGCACTCACTACCTTGTCTGCTTAGTGGAGCGTTGTGTAACTTCCAATGCTCCCACTGGATCTCCTTCCCTGTCAGAGGGGGATGCTCCAGCTCCTCTCCCTGCCTGCCATCAGGGTGACATCCCCCTGGCCAAACAAGGTGAGGAGGGGAGCCCTAATTTCATCCCGAGAAGCCATTACCTTTCCTCTCTGCAAACAGGGAGGCTGCAGGCCTACTCTGGCACATAGAGGGACTGGCTGCAGGGGAAAAAAAGCCCTTGGCAGCCAAAAACTGGAGGGACCATTTCCCTCCATGTCCCAAATTTATGCCTCTCAAACAAGGTGTCTGCTCTGGGAGTGGTCATTGAGAGTATGGGTCTCTCCATGAAGGGATGCCAGGACCTGCAAGACCCAGGCTGAGACCACCCATGCAATGCCAGGCAATGGGGAGGAGATGAGGCTGGTGGGGCTTGTTGTGTCCAGCCCATTGGAGGTACCTGAGGAAAATGGGGGGGCTTTGCTGCTCTGGAAAGCAGAGGAACATCCAGGGTGAGGGGGAATCCTCCTGACATTTTTGTCTCTCCTGCAGCTGTGTTGCTATGCTGGTACAGCTGTTGCCATGCTGGTACAACCATTACCATTGATGCCTAAAATGGAAGAAAAAACTCTTCAAACAATATTAGAATAGATAAGGTAGAGAGCGGTTCTTTAATGAAAGCTTTCGGGTGCACAGAGTACATAGGCGCATGCACACACACAGAATTCTCACACTTTTATAACTTTAACTAATTACCATATCTAGCAAGTACATCCAACCCAAAAACCATTTTTGCCCCTGGTACCACCCTCAGAACTGCCCTGTTGGAACCTTTCCAAGGGTTCTGGGTTCTCTATCTTTTTTTTGACTACAATGTCTTATTATTCTGGTCCAGGTGCATGTCCCAAATAGGATGTCCTTGCTAAAATCTCTTTCCTTGAAAAAACTGTTAAACAGAAATTCAGGAATGTAGCACAAACCATGAGAGGGTTTTAGTAACTGCCTAAAGTGAAAGAAAATTATACAACTATATTAAAACCTACAAAAAACTAAAATCTTTAGGCATCACCATGTCAATGCTGAGTGTGTCAGAACAGGATGTCAGGTTGCTTTGAGGATGAGGAGATGGGAGATGAAGCTAGGGTGATGCTATGGCCTCTGAATCCCACCTTGCTGTCGGCCCAAGGACCTGCTGGGCATGGTGCACTGCCAGAGCCAACTTGGAGGGGACCAGGCAGTGATGGAGGTGTGGGAGCTGGTGTGATGAGTGGTCATCCTGGAGGGCCATTGGCCTTGTGGTGCTCCCCTGGCATTGCTCAGTGCTCAGGGTGCTGGAGGGATGACCTGACAGCAACCTGATATGTCTGCAGTGGTGTTTTAGCTGTTGGATTTATAAAGTCATCAAATAAAGAAGCCAGGATTATTTGACAAGTCCTGTTGAACACATGGACATGAAACGACAGTGACAGGTGACGGGTTATATCCCCTTCCTAATTTCATTTCCTGCACCATCCTGAACTGTGGTCCTGCTCTCATAGCCTTATAGATGTTTAACTGAAGGGACTCATACCCACCCTCATCCTCACTCCATGACTATAACACACACATTTCAATTCTGCACCATTAAAGTGAGCCAGAGACCCTTGAGGTACTCCTGGCTGCAAGTTTTGGGGGCTTTTTGGGTTAGAAATGATGCTTTCCTTCCAAACATCCTCCTGGGCTGGAAAGTTTGGAGGGCACACAGGTTCCTCAGCTCCGCTCCCCATGTGCAGAGCAGGCTGCAGGCTCTCATAACTTCATGTGCCAGCTGGGTTGGGATGTTCGTGCCCCAGTTATGCTGCAAAAATCTCTGCAGAGTGGGGAGAAGAGTAGCAACCTTCAGGTGGCCCAGCTGAAGTATCAATAGGAGTTGTGGCTCTGTGGGCTTGACTTGTACTTCTCCATCCTAACATCAGTCCCTGAAGCATGAGGTGAGCCAGGGAGTTAGGTTTGGTACCTGTTGGCTGAGGAAGCAGCTCATGTGGTGAGGTTCACTTCCTTCCTGGAAGAAGGGATTGGCCCCAGAGGATGCTGAGCTACTGGGTCTCAGCATTTTCTCCTCCTGCCTTTGATTTTTGTTGTGCACTGTGTTTATGTGAGAGCACTGCTGTGCCAGGCTGGGGCTCAGGAGAGATGCTGCACAGTGGTGTCATTTTTCCCCATTTGTCTCCCTGTGGGCATCAAGGTGAATTTTTGCAAGGCCAGTGCCTGTCTGTCCCCCAGAAGCTGTCCCCACCACCATCCTGGAGCAGCATGGCACAGACCATCCACAGGTATGGGGTTGACCCCAGTGTGAGTAGCATGGCCCTGAGAAGAGCAGAAATAGTTCCTGCACATACCCAGTTGTGCGCTGCCTGCATGTTGTGGCAGGGCAGGGACAGGCCTGTGTATCATCATCAAAGATGAGGAAAAGGCTGAGGGATTTAACACCTTCTTTACCTCAGTTTTCAACAGTAAGACAGGTTGGAATCCACCCAAGGGTGCTGAGGAAGCTGGCGGAAGAGCTTGCCAAACCGCTCTCCATCATCTACCCACAGTCCTGGCTCACTGGGGAGGTCCCAGATGATTGGAAGTTGGTGAATGTCACACCAATCCACAAAAAGGGCCGGAAGGAGGACCCGGGAAACTATAGGCCCGTCAACCTGACCTCAGTGCCTGGCAAGGTTATGGAGCAGATCATCCTGGGTGCAATCACACAGCACCTACAGGATGGACAAGGGATCAGACCCAGCCAGAACGGGTTTAGGAAGGGCAGGTCCTGTCTGACCAACCTGATCTCCTTTTATGATGAGGTGACCCACCTGGTGGATGAGGGGAAGGCTGTGGATGTGGTCTACCTGGACTTTAGCAAAGCCTTTGACACCGTCTCCCACAGCATTCTCCTGAAAAAGCTGGCAGCCCACAGCTTGGACAGGGGAACTCTGCTGGGTTAGGAAGTGGCTGGAGGGCCGGGCCCAGAGAGTGGTGATGAACGGTGCTGCATCCGGTAGGTGACCGGTCACCAGTGGTGTCCCCCAGGGATCAGTGTTGGGCCCAGTTCTGTTTAATATCTTTATTGATGATTTAGATGAGGGGATTGAGTCCATCATTAGCAAATTTGCAGATGACACTAAGTTGGGGGGGAGTGTCGATCAGCTGGAAGGCAGGAGGTCTCTTCAGAGGGACCTGGACAGACTGGAGAGTTGGACTGATTCCAACGGGATGAGGTTCAACAAGGCCAAGTGCCGGGTCCTTCACTTTGGCCACAACAACTCCATACAGCGCTACAGGCTGGGGACAGAGCGACTGGAGAGCAGCCAGGCAGAAAGGGACCTGGGAGTTTGGATTGACAGGAAGATGAACATGAGCCAGCAGTGTGCCCAGGTGGCCAAGAAGGTCAATGGCATCCTGGTCTGTATCAGGAACAGCGTGGCCAGCATGTCCAAGGAAGTGATTCTGCCCCCGTACTCAGCGCTGGTGAGGCCTCACCTGGAGTACTGTGTCCAGTTCTGGGCCCCTCAGTTCAGGAAGGATATTGAGGTGCTGGAGCAGGTCCAGAGAAGAACAACAAGACTGGTGAAGGGACTCGAGCACAAGTCCTATGAGGAGAGGCTGAGGGAGATGGGACTGTTTAGCCTGGAGAAGAGGAGGCTCAGGGGTGACCTTATCACTCTCTACAACTACCTGAAAGGAGGTTGTAGCCAGGTGGGGGTTGGTCTCTTCTCCCAGGCAGCTATCAGTAAGACAAGAGGGCATGGTCTTAAGCTGTGCCAGGGGAGGTTTAGGTTAGATATTAGGAAGAAATTCTTGGACTCAAGCCCCACTTTGCCCCCTTATCTTACTTAAGTTAGGTGTGTATGCATTCTTCCAGTGTACGGTACCACCTAATCTCTATCTCTAGGTTCTGGCAGTACATCCTAGTTAAGTATTGGCAAAGTTCTTCGTGCTCTTGTTTATACTTATATTCCTATATTCTGACTTATATTCTGATTTTAACTCTCTCTCTACCTGCTTTCTAGGCTTTGTCTGGTTTCAACTGCCCAGGGAAGTGGTGGATTCTCCGTCCCTGGAGGTTTTTAAGATGAGACTGGACGTGGCACTTAGTGCCATGGTCTAGTAACCGTGGTGGTAGTGGATCAAGGGTTGGACTTGATGATCTCGGAGGTCCTTTCCAACCTGTCTGATTCTATGATTCTATGATTCTATTCAACCTGTCTGATTCCATGATTCTATGATTCTATTCAACCTGTCTGATTCTATGATTCTATGATTCTATGATATCATAGAACCATTGAATCAGCCGGGTTGGAAAGGACCTCCGAGATCATCAAGTCCAACCCTAGATCCACTACCACCACGGTTACTAGACCATGGCACTAAGTGCCACGTCCAGCCTCATCTTAAAAACCTCCAGGGATGGTGAATCCACCACTTCCCTGGGTAACCCCTTCCAATGGCTGATTACCCTCTCTGTAAAGATTTTCTTTCTAATATCTAACCTAAACCTCCCCTGACGCAGCTTAAGACCCTCTTGTCCTACTGCTGGTTGCCTGGGAGAAGAGACCAACCCCCACCTGCCTGCAACCTCCTCTCAGGTAGTTGTAGAGAGTGATGAGGTCTCCCCTGAACTTTCTCTTCTCAAGGCTAAACAACCCCAGCTCCCTCAACCTCTCCTCATAGGACTTGTGCTCGAGTCCCTTCACCAGCCTCGTTGCCCTTCTCTGCACCTGCTCCAGCACCTCAACATCTTTCCTGAACTGAGGGGCCCAGAACTGGACACAGTACTCCAGGTGAGGCCTCACCAGTGCTGAGTACGGGGGCAGAATCACTTCCCTGGTCCTGCTGACCACACTGTTCCTGATACAGGCCAGGATGCCATTGGCCTTCTTGGCCACCTGGGCACACTGCTGGCTCATGTTCATCTTCCTGTCAATCCAAACTCCCAGGTCCCTTTCTGCCTGGCTACTCTCCAGCCACTCTGTCCCCAGCCTGTAGCGCTGCATGGGGTTGTTGTGGCCAAAGTGAAGGACCCGGCACTTGACCTTGTTGAACCTCATCCCGCTGGAATCAGCCCAACTCTCCAGCCTTTCCAGGTCCCTCTGCAGAGCTCTCCTGCCTTCCAGCTGATCGACACTCCCTCCCAACTTGGTGTCGTCTGCGAATTTGCTAATGATGGACTCAATCCCCTCATCTAAATCATCGATAAAGACATTAAACAGAACTGGGCCCAACACTGATCCCTGGGGGACACCACTGGTGACCGGCCGCCAGCTGGATTCAGCCCCATTCACCAACACTCTCTGGACCCGGCCCTCCAACCACTTCCTAACCCAGCACAGAGTGCCCCTGTCCAAGCCATGGGCTGCCAGTTTTTTCAGGAGTATATTATGGGAGACAGTGTTAAAGGCTTCGCTGAAGTCCAGGTAGACTACATCCACAGCCTTCCCCTCATCCACCAGGTGGGTCACCTGATCGTAGAAGGAGATCAGTTTGGTCAGACAGGACCTGCCCTTCCTAAACCCGTTCTGGCTGGGTCTGATCCCTTGTTCATCCTGTAGGTGCTGTGTGATTGCACCCAGGATGATCTGCTCCATAACCTTGCCAGGCACTGAGGTCAGACTGACAGGCCTGTAGTTTCCTGGGTCCTCCTTCCGGTCCTTTTTGTGGATTGGTGTGACATTTGCCAACTTCCAATCATCTGGGACCTCCCCAGTGAGCCAGGACTGTTGGTAAATGATGGAGAGCGGCTTGGCGAGCTCTTCCGCCAGCTCCCTCATCACCCTTGGGTGGATCCCATCTGGTCCCATAGACTTGTGAGGATCCAAGTGGCTCAGCAGGTCGCTGATTGTTTCCTCCTTGATTATGGGGGGACTATTCAGCTTCATATTCCTATCTACACGCTCCAGAAGCCAGCTGTCCTCAGAGACACCTGTCCTACCGTTGAAGACTGCGGTAAAGAAGGTGTTAAATACCTCAGCCTTTTCCTCATCGTTAATAACTATGTTCCCCCCGTGTCCACTAAAGAATGGAGGTTTTCCTCATCCGTCTTTTTGCTACTGATGTATCTAAAGAAAGACTTTTTATTTTCCTTAACAGAAGTGGCAAGATTGAGTTCAAATCTTGCCTTTGTCTCTCTGATTTTCTTTCTACATGACCTAACTAAATTCCTGAACTCTTCCTGAGTAGCCAGTCCTTTTTTCCATAATCAGTAGGCTCTCTTTTTCATCCTAATTTCCCTCAAGATCTCCCTGTTCAGCCAGGCTGACTGTCTTCCCTGCCGTCTTGCCTTTCGGCAGACTGAGACAGCCTGCTCTTGCGCATTTAAGACTTCCTTCATGAAGTATGTCCATCCCTCCTGGACCTCTTTGTTTTCAAGGGCTGTTTCCCACAGTACCCTCTGAACCAGTTGCTTGAACAGCCTGAAATCTGCCCTCCGGAAGTCCAGCATAGAGGTTTTATTGATGGCCCTTCTTGCATCCCTGAGTATTGAGAATTCTATTATTTCATGGTCACTGTGTCCCAGATGGCCTCCGACCACCTCATCTCCCACCAGCCCCTCTCTGTTTGTGAACAGCAGGTCTAGCAGGGCCCCATCCCTGGTAGGCTCATTTACCGGCTGGAGCAGGAAATTGTCTTCTATACACTCTAGGAATCTCCTAGACTGCCTCTTCTCTGCCATGTGTAGTTCCCAGCAGACATCCGGCAGGTTAAAGTCACCCACTAGAACAAGGGCTGGCGATTTTGAGACATCCACCAGCTGCTTGTAGAAAAATTCATCACCCTCATCATCCTGGTTGGATGGTCTGTAACAGACTCCCACCAGGATGTCAACCTTGTTGGCCTTCCCCCTGATTTTGATCCACAGGCACTCAACCTTATTGTTACTGACTTCAAGTTCTAAAGAGTCAAGAGACTCTCTAACATACAGAGCCACCCCTCCACCTCTCCTACCTTGCCTGTCCCTTCTGAAGAGCTTGTAGCCATCCATGGCGGCACTCCAGTCATGTGAGTCATCCCACCATGTTTCTGTGATGGCAACTACATCATAGCTTTCCTGCTGCATGATGGCTTACAGTTCCTCTTGTTTGTTGCCCATGCTGCATGCATTGGTGTACATGCACTTCAGGTGAGCTGCTGATTTCGTTCTTAACTCGGGTTTTCTGTCCTTAGACTGATCACTGGAGAGCCCGGTTTCAATCCCTTCCCCCTTCAAACCTAGTTTAAAGCCCTCCTGATCAGCCTTGCCAACTTATGCGCTACAGTCCTCTTGCTCTTCCTAGAAAGATGAATCCCATCTAATTTTAGGAGACTAGGTACCATGGAGTTTGCGGGCTTGCCCTGAGCAGACAGCTGCTGGGTGTTTTTCCATATGTGGGAGTTGCTGACTGTCTTGTAGTGCAGGTCTCTGATGCAGTGCCTGGCTGGGGGGTTGGGGCCAGGGCAGGACACCCCCTTGGCTGGAAATATCTTCTCCTCAGAAGTGAGCCAGCAGCTCCTAGTTCCCCAGCTATTGTACTGCTTCTCCCCAGCCTGGTACCTGGTGTTCCTCTACCAGGGAGGGGGAGTGTTGCCACAGCAGCCCACCCAGCCTCCACCTTCCGTTCACCAATCTTCCAACCCCCATGCTCCAGTCTAAATAATTCCTCCTCTGCCTGGTATGGTGCAGACTGCTCTCCTGTCCTTCCCTTAGTCATTGCTCAGCTGAGCAAGACAGAGATAGTCGTGTGCGGCTCCTTGCAGATCAGATGGTCCAGCCCCCAAATCGTTTTGCTCGGTCATGGGGTGCCCTGTGCTGAACATGAGGTATCTCCTTTACTACCAGCTTTGTCACTGCCAGAGCCCCTAACCCAACTGCCCAGGGAGTGAGCAGCCCTGTCAGTGCTGCATAGGTTGGCAGATGACCCAGGTGAGTCTCCGTGTCCCTGTCTGCCTGTGGGCTGGGTGCCTCTGTCCATGCCAAGCATGGTGCTGGCTTTCTGGGGTGGCTTCAATCCAAATCCTTGCTTTCCAGATACCCTGGCTGTCTTCTTCCTTCCCTGGTCAACCATGGTATGCCTTGGCCCCATGGGGCTCACAGATTAACCCTGGACTGATGCCTGTTTACCATTGTCCCCATCATGTGCCTTGACATGGGGGGCTTGGGGTGGCAGAGGGGGCCACATATGCTGGCTTTCAGGTCCAGGAGTTCATCCTAGACGGAGAAGGGATGCTGGAGTATGCAAACACGGTGAAAGAAGGGATACCAGTGTGTGCAGCACATGTGTGGCACTGTACAGCTGCTTACCTGTGCTACCTGGATGGACTCTCAGCATCTGCTTTGATGCTAGCCACAGGACTTGGATCTGTGCAGCCAAAATGGGAAAGCAGGACCTGTCTTTCACCACACTACCACCTTATTTGGCAGACAATGGCCCCTGTCACACCAGCCTCCATGCTTAATAATGGTTGCTTAGGGGCTCAACTCCTGATTTTCTACTGCCTCCCCCAGTGGTGCAGGGGGACAGAGAATGGGCGTTGTGGTCAGTTCATCACACATTATTTCTGCTGCTTCTTCCTCCTCAGGGGAGGACTCCTCACACTCTTCCCCTGCTCCAGTGTGGGGTTCCTCCCATGGGAGATAGTCCTCCCTGAACCTCTCCATCATAGATCCTTCTCACGGGCTGCAGTTCTACATGAACTGCTCCAGAGTGAGTCCTTCCCATGGAGTGCAGTCCTTCAGGAACAGACTGTTCCACTGTTAACCACCATGGGCTGCAGGTGCACAGACTGCCTCACCATGGTCATCACCATGGGCTGCAGGAGAATCTCTGCTCTGGCAGCTGGAGTGCCTCTTCCCCTTCATTCTTCACTGACCTTGGTATCTGCAGAATTGTTTCTCTCACACATTCTCATGTGGGAAACCTTGGCTGGTCCGAGGGATCGGAATGTAAGCTTAACATTGACCTTGAGCAGATACCCGTGTATCCTTGAAGAGTCCAGAAAGTCCGGAGAAGAACTGAGTAAACAAGAACAAGGAACTGCCAGACCACAAATAGAAGTATCGAAGATGTAGCAAAGAAAAGGTCATCCAATCATGAACTGTTTGTCTTTGAGTGAACCAATTATGTATGGACACACATTCTTAAGAAAGATATAAAAAGGCTGGTAAAAACAATAAAGGGGGCCTTTGGGCTTTTGGCTTGTGTCATGGGTTAAAGAGGGTTTTCCCCTGGAGTTGGAAAGTGGTTAACTCCAGGGAGTGGTGTTCTTGGTGTAGAGTCAATCAAGTTCGCCCCTGTGAAATTAACATATTACAACAGACCGGAAAAGGAGATCAGATTACGTAGTTGGAAGAGAGGCAGCCATGTCTTGAGACACCATGTGTTTGAGAGAGAGGCCAGTGAGCCCAGCTGGGGGCCAAGGCCCCCCAGCCCCTGACTGGGGCTGCAGAAACCTGGAGCAGTATTAAAACTGGACCAGGTACTGTGGCCAAAGACTGGGGGGAGTTTCCTCCACTATGAGTGGGCAGCAGAAGAATGGTGGAGACAGCACTGAATAGAGAGCTGTGGCTGAAAGCCAAGAAGATAGCCAGCAGCAGTGAGATGGCACGGAGCCAGGCTTAGAGGCGTAGAGATGTCCTGCAGGAGAGAAAACTGGTAACAGAGCAGAGAAAACTCAGTAGAGACTGCTTTGGGGTAAGACTGAATTAAATCTCCCCAAAATCCTTTTAGAGACCCTCTTTTGGAAAGAGGGATGGACTTCCATTTGAAGGAAGTTCCAAAATGCAGCAACAGAGATGGAACAAAGAAGCTCTGTTAGAATGCTTGGGGTAAAAACTGAACTGAGAGCCCCTAAATGTTCTGACCCTGGGGAGGAGGAGTGGAAATCCCCAGAGGAGTCTCCCGAGAGTCTGTCCACGGGGGCTGGAAACATTTTATGGAGCGGAGGATTAAAGACTTTGAGCTTTAACCCCTGTATCTCGTGAATGTCAGCTATGGTGATAATGAGCTGTTTCCCTTGAAGCCCATAGATGAGACCTTCGGTTGGAGCCGAAGGGCTAAGAGGGGTGAGCCAAAACCCCTGCATTGTAATGAAGAGAGAGAGAGAGAGATATTTTCCAGCTACGACAAATCAAAACTGCTGCCTTGAAGATAAAGAAGACTGCGCTGCCCTGAAAGGTTTCTTTTTCTTTCCTTTTAGTTTTTTATTTTTCTAATTTTGTAAGCTTTATAAGTTTTATAAGAAGTAGAAGCAGCAGCCCTTGTTCCCTCACCCTGTAGCACAAGTAGTTGACACATTCCTTAACCCTCTCACCCCATTCTATGATCCCCATATCAAATCTTACCCCTGAATTCAGTAGAAATGTTTAGTCTTTTGTCAAGGCAAGACCTATGCTGTTTAGAGAACACTCATATCTTGGCCTGAACAACAGAACAGAGTCAAGAACTGGGTAACCGTGTACCCTTTGTGCTCTGAAGATGGTGATGAAGAGAGAGTCCTGAAATGCACCCCAGACTCAATTCCCAGGAGGTGGACCCGGGGCGGACCAGAGCAAAGGCTATGGGATGGACACACTTGGGATTGGACAGATAGTATTATAAAATGTAACATCTCAGGCACAGCGTGCGCGCATCTTGTAACATCTATGCCTTGGCGCAAATTAAACCCTTTCCTTATCTCACCCTCAATTAACTGCTCCTGAGGTTTTTTTTCTTAGCATAAGCTGCACAGGCATCAATTGGAGGGAAAGGAGGGATTTGATCTATGTAAATATATTGCTTTACCATAGGAGAGAGAGTTAAGATTGCTGTATATAAATGTATTATAGTATTTATTGTGTTAGTAATAAATTTTGATACAATTTCCCCACGCTGAGTTGTACCTGTCTGAGAACTTCTCTTTCACATTTGAGGCAAATTGTGGGAGGCTTGAAAATTGGATTTTTGGAGGTCTCAAACCATGACAGCTTGTATGCACAATTCCTTGTGTGTCATGTCTGTCTCAACAGCGACATTCTCACTCCTCTCTCATGGCTGCTGCTGTGCAGTTTTTTCCCCCCTTCTTAAATATGTTATCCCAGAGGTGCTACCACCAAGGCTGATGGGCTCAGCCTTGGCTCTCAGCAGATCTGTCATTGGCTCTGTCAGACATGGGGGAAGCTTCTAGCAGCTTCTCAAAGAAACCTCCCTTGTAGCTTGCCCTGTCACCAAAACCTTGCCATGCAAACCTAATATACCCATCACTCACCTGTTGTGGGCAGCTAACCTCCAGAAGGAGGATGCTATGGGGCAGAGATTAGGGTCAGAGCTGAGTTTGGGACAGGAGGAGAAGGGAGGTGCAAACCACCCTACAAAATGCTGTCTAGGAACTGAAACGAGTCCCTGCATCCCTTCTCCCAGTGAACTCTGATGGTTGTGAGACTGGTGGCTGGGCTCAGGGATGGGCTGGGTGAGGATGGAGGCATAGTTAGTGCAGTGACGCCAGCCTGTCTGCTCCACTGGAATGGCCTTGTGGGATGTGCTTATCCTCCACTGGCCCATGCCTCCAGCCCCAGTGAGGTGTCTAGGGATGACTCTGCAAGTGTGCAGGTCTAAAAGTGGCACTGCCTGCTTCTGGTGCAGTGCAGGGATGACACCCTGTGGCTACCTCTCTTCTTATGGTCCCTTGCACCCCTCTCCAGCCCCCTCACCACCCCCCCTAGTCTGCCTACAGGTCTCCCTGGAAGGCCCTGGTCCCTCTAGGGACCCTAACTTGTAGTAGGGGTCACTCCTGGGTGGCCCAACTTCCTTGCCCCATCCATGAGGGACAACTGACTCTGGTGTGGGATGCACCACAGTCACTTCCCATCTGGGGCACACCAGACCTGATGGCACCTTTCCAAGCCCAGAGGAGCCCTGGCGACATGCAGAGGTACCCAGGTTTGGAAGGGAGTGTTATCCTGTTGCCGTGGGATTTAGGTGCTGAAAAAAATCTCCGGAGCAGTTAATTAGGGGTGAGATAAGAAAGGGTTTATTTGCCAAGGCTAAGATGTTACAAGACGCGCGCACCTCTGTGCCCGAGAGGTTACATTTTATAACACCATCCATCCAATCCCAGATGTATCCACCCTGTGGCCTTTTCTCTGGACCGCCCCGGGGTCCACCCCCTTAAAATGGGTCTGGGGTGCATTTTGGGACCACCTACTTCATCAACTTCATCATCATCAGAGCACAAAGGGTACACAATTATGTAATTCTTGACGCATTCTGTGGTTTAGGCCCAGATATGCTGTTCTGTCAACTGTCTGGGCCTTGCCTTGACAAAAGACTAAACATTTCTATTAGATTCAGAAGTAGGACTGATATGGGGAGCATAGAATGGGGGAAGAGGGTTAAGGAATGTATAAACAAGGGTACTGGAAGGAAAGGGAAAGGAACAAGGGACAAAGAAGGGAAGGTTTCTGCTTTTCAAACCTACTTATAAAACTTACAAGTCTTACAAATACTAAAAAATAAAAAACCATTAGGGGCTTAAGGCATCATCCTGTACCCTGGGATGCAAACCCAAGTACCCATCTTCACTGCAAGCAGAGGTTTTTGGGGTGGTTCAACCACCCTGTGCAATGACTGTGTACCCCAGCAGAAGGTGCAACCTCCCTACAGAGAGGGGCCCTGATTCCTCTCCATCCCCTGGACACCTGGGGTCCTCATGGGACATCAGGAACACCCTGAACCGGGCAGGGCAGGCAGCACGAGATGCTCCCAGCTCCTTGTGGATGACAGGGTCACCTGGTTGAAGGGTGATTGATGCTCTGAGCTGCTGCATAAAATAATGTATGAGCCAGAGCTGCCCCCTAGGACCCCGTGATGCTGACCCTGGTCCCAGGCTGGGTGACACTGGGCTGGAGTCCTGGGGCTGGGAATCCCCCCTGGGGAGCTGTCCCTTAGGGAGCAGAGTACCCAATACATGGTACCCAGTGGTGGGTGATGGACCTGGGACAACACACCCATGGACTGCATGGGTGTGGTGGTACATCCCCCCCTCTCCCCCCTCCCACATCCTCAGGCCTAGTCTATGCTCTCAGAAGCTCCTGATAAGCCTTGACCGAACTGGCTGATCAGTGAAGCATCCCTTGACCATACCAGTTGGGTCATGAGGCACTCCCTGGTCTTACCAGGAGCTCTTGCGTGGTAAAGGTGGGAACAATCGGAAACAACAGATGCTCAACCAAGGTAGGAAACTGCCCAGGGAGTGCCTCATCCCCTCAGCTGACACTCCAGGGAACTCTGGGATCTGCCTCCTCCTCCTTGCCCTGAGTACTAATGCCCCAGGTGAGGTGGGAATGCCTGCTCACCTTGCTGGGGAGGAAACAGGAGTGAGTGGGGCTGCAGTGTGACAGGAATGCCGAATGGGCGGAGAGCATCCCATGGAACTGAAGGGGGGATGGAGCGGGACACACAGACCTGGGACTGACAGGGATGCAGGGGAGTACTCCCATGCAGTTGACCTTGTCCTTCCACCTTTCCTGACTCTTCCTATTCCCAGTGCTCTTTCCCACACTGTTACCATTGGCATTAAATGGTTGGTCCCCAGCAGGGCAAGGTTGAGTTGTGCTGGTAAATGCTTTCATGTCCATGAGCTGAACGTAGGAGGATGGACCTACTGGGCTCCATCCCTGTTGGAGTTAGGCAGGGATGTGGAAGAGGCCAAGCAGGAGTCAACCATATAATTCTCCCCCTAAAGATTCACACTGCCAATGAGCTGAGCCAGTGATTGCTGCAGGTTCCTGACTGCTGCTGCTGGTAGCATGCAGAGGTTCAGCCATGTTGCCACACTGCACTGCAAGAGGTGCTGCTGCCTTGTGCCTCGAGCTCCGTGCTCACCCCATAACTACCCAGACCTGAATCAGGACTAGAGCAAACCCCACTTCTCATCAGGGACAGACCCTGTTCTGTCTGGGAGTTCCTGGAGACAGGCTCCTGGCGGTTCTAGGTGCTGTTGGGCTGGGGATCATAGGGGCAGTGGGTTCCCTGCCCCTCATGCCCCATGGCATCCCTGGTCACCTTAGACCTCCCCACAGCACAGCCTGTGGGGTGCGAGAGCAATGGGGCCACTCCTTGCCCTTCCCCACTTCTTCCCACCAATCAGAGACCCTGGAGTTGCACCCCCTCATCCAATCAGAGCCTGGCATCCATCCTCTTCACAGCCAATACAAAGTGGAGGCAGGAGGAGTGCGGGCACTTCCTCTCCAACCAATTGGCATCTGTCTTTGCCCATGCAGGAGCAGGACCAGCTGCCACGGCAGTGGGAGAGACCTCTCTGCCCAAGATGGCATTGCAGTGTGGGCAAAGGCTGGGCAGGGGGGGCTGCAGGTGGAGGGAAGTGCTGTAGGGACAGGCAACCAGGATGTAGGCAATGTTCTCCCACAGAAAGCCAACCCAGCTGACAGGCTTGCAGGGCAGACACAGGTTCACCAGCTGGCTGCCCCCTGATGCTGCTACTCCCTTGGCATATTCTCCAAAATAAAGGGGTGGCCCCTGCACCCCCCAAACCACCTGGCCTCACCTGACCTCCTCCTGCTCTGTGGCTGTGGTCTTCTCCTGGCTCTTGCTGCAGCCACTGCTAGCAGGACTGCTCTCCAATACGGACCCTACAGGGCTGATGCTGCAGGAATGAGGAGGGTGCCCTTTGTCCCCCCTCCTTGCACCTTAAATGGTGGTAATGGGGGGAAAAGGGTATGCCTGGCTAGGGCAGGCTGCAAGGCCATGGAGGGGGAATTGGTGGCAAAGATGGGGCACCCATTTTCATGCTGAGCCCCTTCAGTGGGTGCTGGAGCTGTGGTGGGAGCCCCAGCAGGGATGTCATGCCCCTGATTCCCCCTCAGGGTGAGCACTCCCATACCTGATGTTACAGGATAGCATCTCCTTTTAGTGTTGCAGAACCAGGCATGCCGGGCCTGGTGACACTTGCCGTCCCTTGTGAAGCCATCACTGGTCAAGAGCCAGGAAGGCCACCTGCACCTGCTCCCACTCCTTGGTCATCAGCAGCCAGAGCAGGGCATTCTGGGGGGCAGAGAGGGGAAGGATCTCACCCCATGGCAAGGGGCTGGGATGTGGGGAACCCCCCACTCCTGTGCCCTCTCCAGGTTCCATGGCCATGGGGGCCAGCTGTAGGTGCTGGCCAAGGCAGCTGGCCCCAGGTGTCATGGTCATGATTGTCAGCTGTGGGAGCTGGCCTTGGGTGCCATGGTGTCATGGTTTAGGAACGGCGCTCCAAACCACAAACTGCTCCCCCCTCCCACTGCCCCCTGCTCTCCAGAGGGAGACAAAAGGCAGAGATTACAGATTGAGATAAGAACAATTTCACAGAATCACAGAATATGTAAGGGACCCACAAGGATCATCAAGTCCAATTCCTAGCCCTGCACAGGACCATTCCCATGTGCCCAAGAGTATCATCCAAATACTTCTTGAACTCTGGCAGGCTTGGTGCTGTGACCACTTCCCTGAGGAGCCTGTTCCAGTGCCCAACCACCCTCTGAGTGAAGAATCTCTTTCTAATATCCAACCTAAACTTCCCCTGACACCACTTCAGGCCATTCCCTCATGTCCTGTCACTGGTCACCACAGAGAAGAGATCAGTGTCTACCCCTCCTCTTCCCCTCATAAGGAAGTTGTAGACTGCAATGAGGCTTCCCCTCAGTCTCCTCTTCTCCAGGCTAAACAGACCAAGTGACCTCAGCCGCTCCTCATACAGCTTCCCCTCAAGGCCCTTCACCATCTTTGTTGTCCTCCTTTGGACACTCTCTAGCTTAGTGTCTTTCTTATATTGCAGTGACCAAAACTGCACACAATATTCAAGGTGAGGCCCCACCAGCACATAATAGAGTGGGACAATCCCCTCCCTTGACCAGCTGGTGATGCTTTGCTTGATGCACCCCAGGACACGGTTGGCCCTCCTGGCTGCCAGGGCACGCTGCTGACTCATATTCAACTTGCTGTCAACCAGGACCCTCCAGGACTCCCAGGTCCCTTTCTGTGGCACTGCTTTCCAGCATCTCATTCCCCAGTCTGTCTGTACATCCAGGGTTGCCCCATCCCAGGTACAGAATCCGGAACTCTCCCTTGTTAAACTTCATATGGTTGGTGATTGCCCAGTCCTCTAATGTGTGAACATCCAGCCGTTCCATGGCACTGGGATCCCTTGAAGGCATGTGGGTGTGGGCACTCAGAGAGGGGCAGTGTGCTGTGTCACTCAGGGGTGCTGCAGTGGGGTGGCTTCACATCCCTGGGCTTTGGGCACCATTCCAACTCTGCCACAGCTCCTCATGTGCCCAGCAGCAGGGCCCCTGATGCCATGTTCCCTACCAAGGTGCTCAGGGCCTGGCAGAGGTGGTGAAAGACCGCTGTCCCCTGTCTTCTGTTGGCTCCCCATTCAGGCCAAGGTGGGTAGCAGGAGCCAGGGGACAGCAGGTCCTTCATCACCCCCAGACCAAGGGCTGTGATGTGAGACTCTTCTTGTGTCCACAAGGGGTACAGCTCCCTGGGGAGCACTCAGCAGAAGCCCAGTGTCCCCCACCCCAGGCACTCACGCAGTAGTAGCAGCTCCAGCCCGTCTTGATGTGTGCCATCTCCATCCCTTCCATGGCACTGTTGTTCTGCAGGTAGTCCATGTGGTGCAGGCAGCCATCATGGTATACCAGACTGCAGATGCAGCAGGGGAAGAGACTCAGCTGTCCATACCTCACAGGTCTCACACATCTCATCATTGAGGACCTGGCAATTGATGGGCATATGCTCAGAGAGGCAATGTGGGCAGGGGCCTGGCTTCTCAAGGCATGGATCAGGGCAGTGCTTTGCAGGTGGGGATGGACACTGGGGGTCAGAGGGGATGGGAGGGTATGTTTGTGTGGGGCTGGCATAGGGAATAGGTGAGTGGTGGGGTTGTACAGGGCATGACTGACTTGCAGGCCAGTTAGACGAGGATGGATAGGTCTGTCTGTAGGGTTGGTGGGGTCGTGGGGTTGTAGGTTCTCTGGGGTGCAGCGTGGTAGGTGTGAATGGCTGCACTGTGAAGTTGTAGTGTGGGTGGGTGGAAGTGTTGATCTCTGGGTTGGCTGTTGTAGATGTGGATGGATGAGCTGTAAGGTAAGCTGGGGTGTAGACTTGTAGGGATGGGTAGATGGATGGGTAGGGTCGTGGGTGTGGATAGGGGGGCTGTAGTATTGTGGACATGAGTGGATAAGCTGTTGGGTTCTAGATGGGCTGGGCTATAAGGGTTGCAGGTATCGATGGACAGGTTGAGTTGTAGACTGATTGGCTGTAGGCTGACAAACACGTAAATCGAATTGTCCTTCTCTCTCCCCCAAAGATGGAGCTGTCTGTGCTCAGCAGTGACCTCTCCAAGACACCCTGAGATCCCTCCAGGGTACATCTGACCAGTCATGCCCTCCTCCCTGCGTGCCATCTCCAGCTTCCCAACCTGGCCCCCTGGTCCCCTGCCCCACTGAGCTGCCTCTGTGGAGCTTTACTGTGCCTGTCTGCCTGGTGGACACTGGAGACAGTTGTACATTCCCTGTGCTTTCCCCTGCACATCTCCAACCCTGTCCCCATCCCTCCTGTCCAATCCCCATGCTCCGGCAGCTCACCTGCTCCAACTGCTCCAGGCTGATGTCTAGGGTCTTATCATCATGCAGGTCCCATTTGGGTCAGAGAAAGGCAGTCAGCATGAACCTGTTGGCTCAGTCAAACTCCTCCAACTCCAAGCCTCGGCTGTCCCACAGCCACTCCCAGGCCACCTTGCTGACACTGCTCTCCCCTGGCTGGGAGGACCCTCCCAATGCCTCCTCCTCTCCTTCCTGCACCACCTGCTTCAGCGTCTCCCAGTGTGTGGTCCCCACCTCTGCCTGCCACCGTGTCTATGACTGCTCCCACAGTCAGTCCTTAAAGGCTGACCTTCTGCATCTTTTCCACTATCTGCTGCCTGGACATCAGCACCTCCATGGTTCTGTGGGGGAAGAGAAGGTACTCAGTGCTAAGGCCTTGGAGTGAGATGCTGCTCTCCACCCCTGCACCACCGAGCCATGTCCCTGGCCCCAAAAAGGTGTCTTGGTGGCTGTCCGCCAACTACATGGGGAACAGCTCAGGGCAGGGAGAAATGGAGGTTCCTTGGCAAGCTGGCATTGGGATCATCTGTGGTGATGGACCCAAAGCCATGTGGAGATCTGGCCATGGAAGATCTGAGTGTTGGTGAAGGAGTGGACAGCAAGCAGGGAACTGGTTTTGGGGGCTCCCTGCCTCACCCATCCTTGCTCTGTAGACTCCAGTTTAACAAAAAATGCTTCCAGGTCCTTTCCACACCAGATCATTAAATCCCAGAGGGCTGGGACCAGCTGTAATCCTGTGCCTTGTGTGCATCTCCTTTCTGCCTTGGAGAATGCCTCTTTGGGCAACCAAGGGTGAGAAATGTCCTCCCTGCAGCTCTGCCCACCACTGGGGCAAAACAGAGCTGGTGTTGAGTCTCTTACCTTCCCTAAATTTCCATTTACCCCCCCCATTTTCGCTCAGGCTCCCATGTTTGTGTGTGCTCCTGCCCTGCATCCCACCCTGAAATATGGGTTAGAGCTGGCTTGCAGCAAGGAGCCGGGCAGGGAGCCTGCAAGGGTGCAGTAGAGGAGGGAAGCAGTGCATGGGTCTGGAGCTTATGGGTCTGGAGCTTGTGCTGTAGAACTGGTGTCGCAGGTGGGAGGGGAAGGCTTAGAAAAAATTTATTAAAAAAGGCCTGCTGTTGAGTCACGAGGTGCAGAAAGGACTCCCTTGTTTTCTAAACTCCTCAGAGAGGAGCCTAGGTGCATCTTGGATCCAATCTTAGCCTCTGATTATGTCAAGGGTTTAAATTTAAGGAATTATAGAGGTGTGATTGAACCACTTTTGTCCCGCAGGTTTTAATGATTGGCAAAATGAGAATATTTATATTAACACCAAGACAGTACCCTGGCGCCAACAGTTGAACTTGCATGATGGTTTGCGTGATGGTTTGCATTGTATGCATTTTCTGATTGGATTTTAGGTCTTATCAGGGTAGGCCCTCCTGCCACAACTGGTTGTGGTTTAAGCAGGGTTTACCCTGCTTCCAGGAATGGATAAAATGGACTCCAAGTGCAGAGAGATGCTGCGAAAAGAAAGTGAAAAAAATACTCTCTGAGTTTACTTCTGATAGTTCAAGAAACCACAGGGGACCTTGGGGTCAGAATTTATGGGGAAATTCCATTTAGCAAAAAGAGGCAGTTGAAGAAATGCTACATTTCCGCTACTGGAAACTTTTATGGCTAGACCAGTGCCTGTTGTTAATCTTGAAATAGTGCTGGCCATGGCTCAGCACAGGATGGATTAGATGATCTGCGGCAGTCCTCCCAAACTGGTAAACCTGCATCAGTTCAGGGCTGGCAGCCCTGAGCCCTGCATGAATTCCTTAGTCTGAAAAGTGCTGAGTGAACATGTATTTGTCGTGGCCTAGTCACAGACAAATAAATGTGGAGTTTGTTCATATTGTCCTGGTCTTGACGTAAAATGGTTTGGAAATAATCCAAGTGCAGGGAGGGGCAGAGAGGTTATGAGTCATGCCCCAGTCTTGGACTGTTATCTTGAGTGTGAAGTAGCTATAACTGCAATGTACCTCCCTTCCCAGTTTGTAGTACTGGTCTAGTAGGGCTGGGTTAATGGTATTGAGGGGAAGAATTGCTACAGTATTGCTTAGAAGAATGGTCTCTTATTTCTGAATGACCTCTGTTTATTTTGTTGACTTTCAATTCTCTTTCCTCTTTGAAAATGGCATGCTTTCTACTCTCTTATCCTTCATCTAGAATGCAGATCTGTACTTCCCTGTACTTGTTTTATAATCTCTCTTGCCTTGACACAAATATTTGATAAATAGTCTGGTTGCATTTGATGCTCTTTTCCGAAAGGAAATATGTTTTTCGCATCTCCAAATGAAATATATTTAAATGTAAATGTGCTATAGTAGTGTGAGATCCTGGATCTGAATCTCACTGAATTATTTATATGAGTCAAAACCAACACACTGTGAGTGTGTGTGTGCATGTGGGGAAGGGCTGGACCTAGACCTGCAGGAACATGGTAAGGCCTGCACATAAGGCCTGTGCTGAGGGCACATGGCAGAACCAGAAGGCCTGTTGCCCATGCAGAGCACATGGCAGAGCTGAAGGCCCTGCAGCCAGATGTCAGTCAAGGCAGACCTGCCTGGTAGCCTGCCCACACTACGCCCCTGCAGCCTGTGACTGGCTACAGCACAACTGTAGTGGTTTGATTTAGGCCTTCCCTGGCAACCAGGTCAAAACCAAGGAAGTACCTATATCCCAGTATATCCTATTCTTTATGTAAGCAGACATAAAAATAGAATGGGAGAGGGAGTTGAGCTCTTCTTCTCTTCCGGTGGACTTGGAGAAAGCAGCCTCCCTGCGGCTCCTCCAGCTGTGGGGGTGTGGGCCTGTGGTTTGTCGAGAGGCCGCTACCTTCTTCCCGAGTTCGAGAGGGAGATGCGGTGATTGTGGGCTGTGAAACAGGAGGCCAGGCCCAAAAGAGTTAACTAAGAAATTTGGGCCTGCTAACAAGCTACTAACATCCAAAACGATCTGTGCTTGTTCTGTTCTACTTGCTGGACCAAAACTTAAAAGAATGGTAAAAGAATCATAGAATAGGCCTAGAGGTAATAAATTAAGATGCAGTAGGATAAGGTAGACATTTGAATAGAAGAAACAGGTTGGTAGCCAAGGCCTTCTCCAAGCCTCAGTGAGCAGGTCAAGAACAATAGAAGAGAAGGGAGGTCAGGCCAAGGAAGACGAGAATTAGCCCCCAGACCCATGGGATGAAGAGCGGATCTCCCACCAAAATTGAGGGCCAAGAGAAGGACCACCCCAAGCCCCGCCTGAGCTCCACCTATACTCCGCCTGTTATTAATATGTATAGATAGATGTTATAATCACTTGAATATGCATTTAATCATATATGAAAATTGTATAAAAACTACTGATTTTGTGTGAAGCCTTCGAGCAAGTTTGTCCAACGCGAGCTGGCTTGCTCCCAACGTTGAATAAACAAATACCTTGCTGCTTAAAGATACAAAAGTCTCTGAGCAGTTTCTTGGACCGATTTTTCGGATTCAGCTGGGACGTTTCTGCTTTCTCAAGGAAAGTATTGAGATTTCGTTTGCTAGTTCTTTATTGACTGTGTATATCTGATTTTTTTCCCTTTTTTTTTCTTTTTGGGGGTGTTTGGGGTTCTCTTTTTATATGTATATAGTATTGTAGCTGTATATAAATGAAATATATGTATATATATATATTGCTTTAGTTCTGTTATTTTGGTTCTCTTGGGTTTTTTTTTCCTTCCCCCTTGGTTTGGGGGGGAGGTTTTGCTGTGGACTTGGGGACTTGACGGGGAGCCAAGCCAAAACTGCCACACTTGAAATTGGTGTTTCTCCCTGGTTTGTTTTGGTTATCTTGGTTGTTTTGGAACAGAGTCTGGGAAGGCAACCAAGTTTGTGTAAACATAGTCCATTGTTTTGGAACACTACCAGGAGAACTGCCAAGAGAAGTTTGTTTATGTAAATGTACCTTTTGTTTGGGAACAGAGAGAAAGAATATATAAACATGGCCCTTCTATTCATTTTTTAAATCATTTTAGCCATTTTTATATATGTTTCAGGATATCCTTTCAGAAATCACCCAGATGGCATATACCAATTTCTTCCTTTCCTCGATTTTGATATCAAAGGCCTGGTAACGGAGGTCCCTAGGATTAGAATTGGCCCCAATCCTTACCTAAATTGTTTAGCAACAGTGCTATTATTGATGAAGGCAATGGAAGTGTTATTTAACATTGGAAGGGTGGTGTCGTACTGCTTTCCTTGTTCTAGAAAAGGCTGAACCTCGAGAGGATTCTCTGGAACTTTGGGAAGGGCCTTGAAAAGGCCAGTTTCTGGATGGCAAGGAGTGTGGGCAAATTTTGGCAAGTTGGTAGGATGCGTGACACCTCCCATTAGTTGGGACTTCACACCAGAACAAGTGTTTGATCCTGACGAGATGGCACATCTTTTAACAGAAGGGTGTTTTTCATACGAGGATCCAAATATGCAATTCTTTGCTTTGTACTGGGGCCTGGCGAGTGCTTATCGAGCTGCCGTTGACTACTCTCGAAAGGCTAAGGCTGAGACAGAGACTCAAACTATGCCACCTGAAACCAGCACCGTCTCTACTAAGTCCACTGAAATTGGGACTCAGACTCAACTTGAAGCCAGCATGGCTTCTGCTAGTCCCATGGAAACCGGACCCCAAACTATGGATTTTATGAAAAGTGGGACTCAAACTACACCACCTGAGATACCTCTTGCCCCTGTAGTGACAAGGAAGTCATGGATACCGAAGCCGGAATGCATAAGTCTATGAACAATGGGAGACCAAAGCAAGTCAGATGATAACGGGACAAGGCCTGATGCTGATATCAGTGCCAGTACTTCACTAAAGGACATGAAACTAGAAAGTGAAATTTTGCGATCAATGACCCCAGTAGAACTCCAAGACTTACGAAGAGATTACAGTCGTCTTGCCTGGTGAAGAAATTCTTACCTGGTTGCTCTGATGCTGAGACAGTGGGGTTAAAGTTCACATGTTGGAAGGTCATGAAGCACAAGAACCAGAGATCGCGAACTCGACCAATTACTTGCAGACAAGAAATCCGTAAGCAGTCTTTGGGCACAACTTGTCACATGGCCAGACTTCACGAACAAAGATTTGGGAAAGGTCTCTACCCACATTTGCTACAAACGCGCTGGTGGCTAAAAAGACCAATACGAGACAGGCATGTCCGATTGCAAAAGGCACAGCAGAAAGACTCCTTAGGTGATAAATTCTGCAGGGCACGATTCTTTCTGCATTGTCTTTTCTCCTCAAGGGTGATCCTGTGTGCTTTCTTAAAGGCATCAGCAGCGTTATAGATAGTGTGTCTCCATACCTCCCGATTGGAGGCCAGAGTAGACCAGTTATGTTGATCAATATGGCCAAGGCTGAGATGTTGTTTCAAGGAGTCCTTGTATCTTCTCTTCGGGGCTCCTCTCTTGCGGCAGTCGGTGGCAAGTTCACCATAAAGCAAGATCTTAGGGAGGCAGTGATCCTTCATCCTTGAGATGAGCCCTGCCCAGCGCAGCTGTGTTCTCAGCAACATGGCCTCAATACTTGTGACTGCTGCTTGTTCTAGAACAGATGTATTGGTCACATAATCTGACCAGTGGATGTTTAGGATTGTACGAAGGCAGCATTGATGGAAATGTTCTAGGAGTCGCAGGTGGTGACGGTAGATGACCCATGATTCAGATCCATATAAGAGAGTAGACAGCACTATGGCTCTGTAAACACTGATCTTGGTACTTTTCTTCAGGTGTTTATTTTGCCAAACTCTTTTATGAAGCTTTCCTAAGGCACTATATGCCTTTGCTAACCTGTTGTCTATCTCTCCGTCAATCTTACCATCCAAGGAGATGAGGCTACCTAGGTAATTAAACTGCTGAACTGATTTGAGCTCTGATTCACCAATGGTGATATGGGGATGATGGAAGACTTCCTGAGGTGCCGGTTGATAGACAACTTCTGTCTTCTTTAAGCTGACTTCCAGCCCAAAGAGCTCTGCAGCATCTGCAAAGCAGGATGTTAAACGCTGCAGAGCTGCTTCTGTGTTGGCAACAAGGGCAGCGTCATCAGCATAGAGCAGCTCCTGGACAAGATGGTTTAAGGTCTTAGTATGGGCCTTCAGTTGCCTTAGGTTGAATAGGCTTCCATCAGTACGGCATCAAATGTAGATACCATCCTGATCATCAAGGTCTGCAGTGGCCCTTTGGAGCATCATGCTGAAAAAGACTGTGAATAGGGTTGGTGCGAGAACGCAGCCTTGTTTCACACCATTAGTTATTAGAAAGGGCTCAGAAAGTGCATTGCCATATCTGACTTGGCCCTGTTGATCCTCATGGAGTGAGATGATCATTTTGAGGAACTTGGGGGGACAACCTAAGCATTCCAAAATCTGCCATAGACCTTTCCTGCTCACAGTATCAAAAGCCTTGGTGAGGTCAACAAAGGTTACATAGAGACCTTTGTTCTTTTCCCTACACTTCTCTCGCAGTTGTCTGAGAACAAATACCATGTCTGTGGTACTCCTGTTGGTTCTGAAACCACATTGGCTTTCAGGTAGAATTCCTTCTACTGTGGCGGGTATTACTCTGTTCAAGAGTATTCTTGCCAGGATTTTACCAGCAATGGAGAGCAGAGTAATACCACGGTAATTTGAACAGTCTGATTTAACTCCTTTCTTCTTATACAGGGTGATGATGACTGCATCACAAAGGTCTGATGGTAGTTCACCTAATTCCCAACAGCGCACTACAAACTCGTGAAATTTAGTATGGAGTGCAAGGCCCCCATGTTTCCAGACTTAAGGTGGAATTCCATCAACCCCAACTGCCTTGCCGATTTTCACCTGTTGAATGACCTTAAGGGTTTCTCCTAAAGTGGGGGCAGTATCCAATTCATATTTCACCAGTTGTTGTGTGATGGACTGAATTGCTGTGTCTTGGACTACACAGCTAGTACTGAAAAGGGTCTGAAAGTGTTCAGTCCGTTGATTCAGAATGGAGGTTTTATCTGTCAGAAGTGTTTGACCATCAGAGCTGAGTAGAGGACTTTGAGTTTGGTATGTAGGCCCGTATGCTGTTTTCAGGGCTTCATAGAATCCTCTGTGATCACCCGTGTCTGCGCATAATTGTGTCACGAGTGTGAAAGAAAAGTACCCATTCAGAGACTATTTACCGTGCTCCCCAAGAAAGTGGACTAAGGTAGAAGGAGTCATCCAGTACTTAAGAGAATTGGCATTGTTGGAACTTATGTATGATGACACTCAATACGATAGTGTTGCTGATGAGCCAGAGGGTGTCGCTTGCACATTACCTATGTGGAGAAAGGTACTCCAAGGTACTCCTGCACCATATGCTCATACCTTAGCAGCACTGATACTTCCAAACACGGAACCACTGCTTGTGGGCACTGTGTACTGTGTTACAATGTATGAAAGAAGGAGTAGAAGCCAGCAACTCATATTCTAGAGACAATTTCGATCCTAGTTACCAATGAACACCTCTTAGAGAGGGGCCTTATGAGTACTCCAAATATGAGAACGACTACAGAGACTACAGTGACAGAGACTACAGGGACTACAGAGACAGACCAGTAGAACGGTCTCGACTATGATCTCAATCTTGGTCCTGGTCCCGCTCACAATCTCCTTCCTTCACACGCAGAAGGAAAGAAAGCCCTAAGAGTAGATCACGTGGTGAACTGCGGTCTTATCTGCGTGCCTAGGGAGAAAACATGAGAAAGTGGGATGGTGAATCTACTTCTAAGCTCGAAGCCCGAGTGAGAGAATTAAGACAGAAGAAAGATGATAAGAAAGTCATCTATGTGGTTGATGAAGATGCCCTGGAAAGAAAACCACAATCTCCAAGACGCAAGAAGACTGAGGTCCGTTTCCGTGATGCCAAGAAGGCCTCTGGTGGGGCAAAGCAAAGATCCGATGGTGAATGCTCTGACCAGGACCAATAGAGGGGCCCTGCCTTCTGCCAGAAGGAGAGGGACGAGAAAGACAATAGGGTTTACTGGACTGTGTGGATTCGATGGCCTGGTATGTGGGATCCTCAGAGATACTGAGCTTTAGTAGACACTGGTGCACAGTGTACTTTGATGCCTATTTGGATTTCTGGAGTGATGGGAGGATGTCAAGAATTATCAGTGTTAGAGGTTGATGCCTTAAGCCCCTAATGGTTTTTTTATTTTTCTAATATTTGTAAGACTTGTAAGTTTTATAAGTAGGTTTTAAAAGCAGAAACCCTTCCCTTCTTTGTCCCTTGTCCCTTTCCCTGTAGCACCCTTGTTTACACATTCCTTAACCCTCTTACCCCATTCTATCCTCCCTATATCACTCATAGCCCCAAATCTAATAGAAATGTTTAGTCTTTTGTCAAGGCAAGGCCTAGACAGTTGACAGAACAGCATATCTGGGCCTAAACCACAGAATACGGTCAAGAATCAGGTAACTATGTACCCTTTGTGCTCTGATGATGATGAAGTTGATGAAGTAGGTGGTCCCAAAATGCACCCCAGACCCATTTTAAGGGGGTGGACCCCGGGGCAGTCCAGAGAAAAGGCCACAGGGTGGACACATCTGGGATTGGATGGATGGTATTATAAAATGTAACCTCTCGGGCACAGGGGCACGCGCACGTCTTGTAACATCTTAGCCTTGGCAAATAAACCCTTTCTTATCTCACCCCTAATTAACTGCTCCGGAGATTTTTTTCAGCACCTAAATCCCACGGCAACAAGGTCGAAGTGAGTTTGACAGGAGACCAATGGGAAAAGCATCCCATTGTGACTGGCCCAGAAGCCCCTTGCATTCTTGACACTGATTACCTCAGAAGAGGATACTTCAAAGACCCAAAGGAGTATCGATGGGCTTTTGGTGTAGCCACAGTGACTGAAGAGAAATCCAAACAATTATCTGCCCTGCCTGGCCTCTCAGAAGATCCTTCCATTATGGGATTATTGCGAGTCGAAGACCAGCAAGTACCAACAGCCACTACAATAGTGAACAGACGACACTACCGAACGAATCGAGATGCTGTGATCCCCATCCATAAGATGATTCGAAAGTTGGAGAGTCAAGGGGTGGTCAGTAAAACTCACTCACCCTTCGACAGTCCCATCTGGTCTGTACATAAATCTGATGAAGAATGGAGATTGACTGTGGACTATTGTGGCTTGAATGAAGTCACACTGCTGTTGAGTGCCACTGTGCCAGACATGTTGGAGCTTCAGTATGAACTGGAGTCCAAGTCAGCGAGGTGGTATGCTACCACTGACATTGCTAATGCATTCTTTTCCATTCCCTTAGCAACAGAATGCAGGCCTCAGTTCGCCTTCACCTGGAGAGGTGTGCAGTACACCTGGAACCGACTGCCCCAGGAGTGGAAACACAGTCCCACCATCTGCCATGGGCTGATCCAGGCTGCACTGGAGAAGGGTGAGGCTCCAGAACACATACAATACATTGATGACATTATTGTATGGGGGGACACAGCAGAGGAAGTTTTTGAGAAAGGAAAGAAAATCATCCAGTTTCTCCTCAAAGCTGGTTTTGCCATTAAGAAGAGTAAGGTCAAGGGACCTGCCAAAGAGATCCAGTTCCTAGGGGTGAAATGGCAAGATGGATGTCACCAGATTCCAACAGAAGTCATCAACAAGATTGTAGCAATGGTTCCACTGGCCAACAAGAAAGAGACACAAGCTTTTCTGGGGGCCATAGGTTTTTGGTGGATGCACATCCCTGAATACAGTCAAATCGTGAGACTTCTTTACTTCGTGACCCATAAAAAGAATAATTTTCAATGGGGTCCTGAACAGCAACAAGCTTTTAAGCAGATTAAGCAAGAGATTGCACACGTTCTGTCCAGTCCAGACAGAACCAGATGTGAAAAATGTACTCTATTCTGCGGACGGAGATAAAGGTCCCTCTTGGAACCTCTGGCAAAAGGTGCCTGGTAAGACCCGAGGATGACCACTCGGTTTCTGGAGCTGAAGCTACAGAGGGTCTGAAGCCAACTAAACCCCTATGGAGAAGGAAATCCTAGCAGCATATGAAGGCATACAAGCAGCCTCAGAGGTGATTGGCATAGAAGCACAGCTTCTTTTGGCACCCCGATTACCAGTGCTGAGCTGGATGTTCAAGGGAAAGGTTCCCTCTACGCATCATGCCACTGATGCTACATGGAGTAAGTGGATTGCTTTGATTACACAGCGTGTCCGAATCAGAAACTCAAATCGCCCTGGAATTTTAGACATCATAACGAATTGACCTGAAGGTGGGAACTACAGTCTGGCAGATGAGGAGGAAGAAGAGCAAGTGAATCGAGCTGAAGAAGTTCCACCATATAATCAGTTGCCAGAAGAAGAAACGTGTTATGCCCTTTTCACTGATGGTTCTTGCCATATTGTAGGGAGGAACCGAAAGTGGAAAGCAGTTGTCTGGAGTCCCACCCGACAAGTGGCAGAAGCTACTAAAGGAGAAGGCGAATCGAGTCAATTCGCAGAACTCAAAGCCATCCAATTGACCCTGGACATTGCCAAATGAGAAGGATGGCCAAGGCTTTACCTCTAATGCCCTATGGGGATGGCTAGACTGATGGAAGAAGATGAACTGGAAGCATAGAGGAAAACCCATTTGGGCTGCTGATTTGTGGCAAGATATTGCTGCTTGAGTTAAGAAGTTGAATGTGAGAATCCGTCATGTAGATGCCCATGTACCCAAGGGTTGAGATAATGAGGAACATCATAACAGACAAGAAGACCAAGCTGCACAAGTCGAGGTGTCACAAGTAGACCTAGACTGGCATCAAAAGGGAGAATTATTCCTAGCTCGATGGGTTCATGATGTTTCAGGCCATCAGGGCCGAGATGCCACCTATAGATGGGCACAAGACCAAGGGGTGGATTTAACCATGGACACTATCTCCCAGGTTATCCATGTTTGTGAAACATGAGTTGCAGTCAAGCAGGCTAAGAGAGTAAAACCCCTGTGGTATGGTGGCAGATGGACTAAGTATAGATATGGAGAGGCCTGGCAGATTGATTACATCACACAGCTGCAAACTTGTCAAGGTAAGCACTATGTGCTTACTATGGTGGAAGCAACCTCTGGATGGCTAGAGACACAATCTGTGCCTCACGCCACTGCCAGAAACACCATCCTGGGCCTTGAAAAGCAAGTCCTGTGGTGACATGGCACCCCAGAGCAAATTGAGTCAGACAATGGGACTCAATTCAAAAATAGCCTAGTTTCCACCCGGGCTAAAGCGCATGGTATTGAGGAGATATATCCCCTGTCGTGCACCAACCATTGGGAAGGTTGAACAGTGTAATATACTGTTGAAAACCACATTGAAGGCATTAGGTGGGGGGACTTTCAAGCATTGGGGTCAGCATTTATCAAAAGCTACTTGGTTAGTCGATACTAGAGGCTCTGTCAACCAAGTCAGAGTCCCTTCACATCATAGATGGACATGCGCAGGGCCAGACAACCCCATTGGTTAAGAAAGTCACATGGTATCCGGGTATATAAGGAAGTGCCGAATTCAAATAAACTCTCTTTGATTACCACCTCAGAAGAGCGTACATCGTTCTTTATCATATAAAGGACCGCCATGCTATACCCTGTCACCCCAGAAATGGAAATAGATTCCGACCCCACATGTCCTGATGGCATTAAAGTACATTGAGTACCAGTGTCAACCAAAACTTTGAATTCTTGTGATTCTTACATGCCAGGCCATCAGATCCACACAGTCCAGTAGACCCTATTGGCCTTTTTCTCCCCTAGCTGGAGGCTCTCTAGTCTTGGTCATCATAGCTACTCCTACCTCCCTGTGAATACATCCGGGAGGTACCTTCTAGTGGGTCAGACGTGTCATAGTCCTGTCTGTTTTGCCTTGATCCTTGCCCACGGGAACTGGCACTGCACTTACCTTTGCTGACTTCCCTTTTGCATTTACTTTCTCCTTTAGTTCCTGTAATCAGGCTTCTAGGACATGGGTAGATTTCCTGTCCCACCAACTCATGTCTTCCCCATGCTCAAGTAGGAAGTACCACAAGTTTGTTTGTGGGGAGTATTCCCTCTCCCCAGCTGGGGAACATCTGTTTCTGACCTTGGGAGCTCTGGTTAACACTGGTGCAACATGGAAGCTGTTCTCCTTAGTCTTCTCGTTAAGTTTTTTGTGGCTGTCTTTGAATTTGTTGGTAAGCTCCTCTTTGAAATTCTGGAGGTCCTCAGCCAGCTTTTCCACAGAAGTAAATTGGTTTCGGGATGGATCTTCATATGCCTGCAGCTTCCTTGCCATAGCACCCACTGTTTCTTGTGCTTCACCCCATTGTAGCATGGCTAGGAAGTAGGCATACATCTATGATCTGTCGTGCAAGTTTCAACCACATTTGGGACATACACCTGACACTGTCTGGACTTCTGGAGCCTGGCCCATTGTCGGAGAAGATTATCTTGAGCACAGTTAGCTCTCTGAGTCCTTGGATCCCTTGTTCCATGGTCTTCCAGGGGCCTTGTTGCCGCTGCAGATCCTCTTCACAGAGGTATCTCTCCCTCACACTCACTAGGAGGCGTTTCCAGTGGCTGAGAGGTTCTTGCTTCTTTATGAACCCCTGGCCGATACCTGAATCTCAGGACAGGGATCCTAAGTGTCTCGCTTCAGTACTGTCCAGGATGGTGCCTTCACCAGAGGTGTCCCAAGTCAATATGGACTTGTCATCGAGTGAGGTCTTTCCACAGATTACACAGCACGTCTAAGGATAGGGATTCAGTGATGATTTTGGGCTCTGATTCTTCCACTGGTTGTGAAGGCCCTGGTTCCCCATCCTTGCTTTCTCTTTTGCACAGCGGCAACTGCTGCTGGTTGTGGCTGCCCTTCTGGTTTGGCTGGAGGCTGGGCGATTGTGATGTCCATTGGTTTTCCTGCTGCACTATTTTCCTTCCCCTCTGACTGTTGGTGGTGCTGTACAGTTAAGACCATCATACCATAGGCATTGTCCAGGGTCCAGCACATTGCAATGAGTTGGCCCTCTCTGGAACTGGTACAGAGATTATCCCTTAATCACTCTGCTATCTTACTAGGGATCTGTGTTTGGTCAGGGGGGAGCTTCCAAACTATTGGGGCACAATATTCTTTCAACGCTTAGCCTATCTCCTCCCACATCCCCATCCAATCAGGATGGTTTGTGTCTCAAGCAGGCTGTTGGGCAGTGTCCCCAGCCCCTGGGGCAGGTTTCTGGACAGCGTCCCTAGTCTCCAGGACAGATCTTGGGGTAGCTTCCCAAGAAACCCTCAGCCTGTCTCTAAATACATAGTAGACCGTAGTGAATAAACATGGCAGAATCATCAGCAAGAATATGGTATCTTGAACATCTAGAGGGAATTTAAACTCTTCAAAAACTGTTGTGGCGTACCTGAAGGAGAAATGGGTGAAGGGTTGGGAAAAAATGCTCCCCTGTGTGGGAGTGGTTGGATGGACAACACCAGCCACCTGGATGATAAAAGAAGCAGAAGAAAATATTAAAGCAAAAATATTGTGGTCCTGAGCAAGCCAGAGCTAAGATTAGTGTGTGTGTGAAAAGAATCACAAGGTCAAGCTGGAAAGCCGCTTGAAGCATGGTTGTTCTCTGTGACTGGAAGCAGTCACATGGGTGTGTGTGGTATGTGGAGAGATAAAGAAACATCTGCCTGGCTAGAGAGCTCGTACCTGGGGTCAATAGAGAGTCTATATATAGAAATGGAGTAATAAAGTTACAAAAGAGTTCTTCCTGGACAAAAGTCTGTCCCGCTTGAATTCATTCACCACAAACGGTGCAGAGTGAGGACCTTTCTTCTGCATCCCTGGGTTTCTCCCCCAGAATGGGTGCCATTATCATCAAACCCCCAAGGATAACAGCTTAGGTTATGATAGTAATACAACCCTGATAACACATTCCAAAGGAGACTTATAGGCATTGAATTTACCGGTCCACGGATTCAAGTTATGAACTGAATAGCCACAGTTGCCTTGGTTATAGAACCCATTTTGAGATAACCCCTATAAATGGAAAATACATATGGAGGAATACATGCCAAAAAAACAGGAATAAGTCAAACAACCTGATGCCTGAGGGGTTCTATATCCAATACACAAATGAATTACTCAAAACTGTTATTCTTTTTCTAATTTTACTCTCGTGCCCCACATTGGGTGTATTAGGGAGGGGTTCGGAACATACTGAATCTGAAACCATGACACCATTGGAAGTTCAACAAAACTGATATTTATTACCAAGAGGTGGTCAACAAAATGAACAAACCCAAAAGAGAGGAAGGAGGAGAGAAATAAGCCCCCAACACGACCTCCCCAGTCACCCAGTTGTTGTCCATGTTTCATAAGATTGATTGTTAGTGTTGTTCTAGGGATGCAAATGATTGACATGCCTATGGATCCAAAAGTTGCTGCAACAGGAGGCCCAGGAACCCAGAAGATTATGGTCCTGCACCCTGTCCCCAAGCAAACTAAAGACAGGAAGAATTCGCAGAAACTGTTGCTTGAATGAGAACGCTCCAAGAAAACAGAAAATATGGATGAAGTGATGGACATATTAGTCAAATGGGAAAGAGTTCGGAAGATAAGAGGGTGGTTTGATATATAATCCCTTTGATGTTATCATAAAAAAAAAAAACAAAACACAAAAAGGAGGATTATGAGAAATAAAAATATGGTTTTATTGCAAACAAATTATTTTAGAAAACTTTTACGCATATCTCGAAGTTGTAAGGTGCCCAGTCCCACTTGGGCCTGGTGCCAGGGCTCCTTAAGGCTAGGATAAGCAATTTTAGGTAAATATGAAGCTCCTAAAAATGAAAACCTTTTTTGCCGTTTGGCCATTTTTGAGCACAGGGCCCTCTCCCCATGTGCTGAGAACAAAGGAGGATCCATCATTTTGACAGGGGATGCCTTGCCTTTACAGTTCCCTTGTTTCACAGGTAATTGAGTCTTTCTAAATTAAATAATGAGACATTTCTCACATCTCACCTTCTCTCTCTCTGCATGTAGCAAACTCTCTCCTGATGTCCCTCAGCCTTGACCTCTCTTGTTCTCAGTCTCCCTATCTAGATTTTCATCTCTCTCTGACCCATTTGGTCTCTCCCCTTGCCCTCTCACTCTAAGGTGTTGTCTCTTGGCCTCATCCTCCCCTTCTCAGCCCCCCTCTCAATCACGTGGCTACCCTCTCACTCTCAGTGTGCCTCTCTCTAAGTCCCTCATGTAATTTCTGGTTTTCTTCCCCTCTCTTTTTCTCTCAGTATCTCTCACCCTCAGCTTCCTCAAAAGGGAGGAAGGAGGAGAGAAATAAGCCCCCAGCATGACCTCCCCAGTTACCCAGCTGTTGCCCATAAAGTTATCTTACCGACCTAGCATACCTATAATTACCCATAGCAGAAGCTGCATCCTTGAAGAGTCAGTAAGTTCACAAACTGGCAGGCGTCCCTGCCAAAGGCAACGTTGTCCTTGATGTGAAGCTAGCTCCCCTCCAAAGAAGAGCTATCTGCTTTTATACAATTAACTGAGTGACCTCAACCTAGCCAGGTGTGGCCAGCACCCCCCAGCCAGAGGCCCTCAGTCCCACCTCCCGGTTATGCAAGTAATATCTCTTCTGCGCATGCGTGGCTTTCCCTGCACCCGCGTACTGCACCCGGGGGGGGTCTTTCTTAATTGAGTCGGTGGGTTTACTTCATCCTCCTCCCCCTCAATCTCTCCTTCAAGCGACCTTGGAGAACAATTAGCCAATCACAGAATACCAATTAAATATAGTTTATACAAGAACTCTCTTCAAGGAAAATTTCCCATTTTATCAGTGCTTGTTTTCTCATAACTTGGCAGGGAAAGAACAAAACTTGTACAGCTGGCTGGGCTAAACACAGACCAAAAGTATCAGTGTAATTAACCCCTGATACACATCCGTAAACAGGTGCACCCCTCCTTCTATAGGGATATCCATCAAATCTTCCGGGATCTTTGTCTGGTAATCAATAATGTCTAAACAATTGTGTTCAACTTCCACATTTTCTATGGCGTTCTGCCCATACAAAAACTGTGATGAATCTACACATGAATTGGTAGTTATACTTAAATCATCCTTTTCTATTAATGTGGTCTCATACTTTAAAATCTGGGAATCTGTCATCTACCACTCAGATTTTTGGCTCAATATCGTTCTTACTGCATGTGGGGTATGAACTCTAATTTTTGCTCCAAATGTTAGTTTTCTCACTTCTTCCACAAGGATGACCATAGCAGCTACTGCCTGCATGCACGCTGGCCATCCCCTAATTACTGGATCCAGCATCTTTGACAGAAAGGCTATTGGTTTCCTGTTTCCCCCCCCCCCAGTCTTGGGTGACAACTCCCTTGGCAATCCCTTCTGAGGCATTTACATAAAGATCAAAAGGTTTCTTTAGGTCTGGTAATAACACTGGAGCTTGGGTCAAAGCTTCTTTTTCTCAAATTTTTCAATTTCTTCTGAGGAATACTTTGCCCGGTAAACCTTTCCTGAGGCTGTATCCATTAGTTTCTCATATAGGAACTTTGTTTTGCTGCTATAATCTGCAATCCACAGCCTACAAAAACTCACCGACCCCAAGAATTGTCTCATTTCCTTTTCGGTCATTGGTAGGGGAAGGTCTAGGATTCCCTTTATCCTTTCTGGACTCAGTTTCCATCCACCATTGCTTATGATGTACCCCAGATACCTTACTTCCTTTTCTACAAACTGCAGTTTGTTCTTTGACACTCTTAATCCCTGTTTTCCTAAAAAGTTTAGCAACCTCACTGTTCCCTTTTCCACTTTCGTTTGGGTTTTCCTGGCTACCAACAAATCGTCAATATATTGTAGAACAGTAATTCCTTCTCTTGGTTCAAATTCATTCATTATTCTTTCAAGAGCCTGTCCAAACAAATTAGGTGCTTCCGAGAACCCCTGCGGGAGGACTGTCCATCTGAGTTGTTGTTTCCTGCCCATCTCTATGTCTTCCCATTCAAATGCAAAAATATGTTGGGAATTTTTGTCCAGTGGACAAGTCCAAAATGCATCCTTCAGGTCAACCATTGAAAACCATTCGCACTCTGGAGGTATTTTGTTCATTATGGTGTATGGGTTTGTGTCGCTGGGTATCTGTCTATCGGGTCCCGGTCCAAGGGGGGAAGAAGACACACAACACACACGAGGATGGTGAGACAAAGGGATGTCTGCCTGCTCAGAGCAGCAGGCAGCCTTTTATTAGGTTTTTCTACCTCTACTTTCTCACACATAGCACAAATATCTTTCTACACAAATACCAAGGAATGTGCACCTGCATACAGCTCAAGGCTGTCCATGGGGATTATCTGGTTGGCTTCACTGCTCCCATGAAAAACGGCCTAACACTCCACAATACTGCAAAGTCCTCAGACTTCAGTTGTGGGGCTGTAACTTCCCCCCACATTGTGCTGTCTAACTCTCAGGGCCGCTTCCAGGGGAATAGGCAGCCGCCTCCACCTTTCTCAGGGGAACGGTCTTACTCCCCTCAATGCCTCCAGCTCTTCTGCTTCCAGGGGGCCCAGGGGTTCCATGGGCCTGCCATCTCCCCCCACAGGTTTGGTACTACAGGATGTTGAACACGAACTATTTTATTGATTTCCCATAGGTCTTGGACCAATCGATATGTCCCATCGCCTTTCCTTACTGGCAAGATGGGGGTCTTGTATGGTGACATACAAGGTTCTAATAATCCATCACATGTTAATTTCCCTATCACTGGTGAAAGGTCTCTTTTCCCTTCCAGGGGAATGGAATATTGGCGAACGCGTATAGGAATTTCTGTATACAATTCCACTGTAAAGGGTTCTATTTT
The DNA here is from genome assembly GCF_003945725.1 of Corapipo altera. Lineage (NCBI taxonomy): Eukaryota > Metazoa > Chordata > Aves > Passeriformes > Pipridae > Corapipo > Corapipo altera. Next base: position 192,426 of record NW_020885057.1, read on the forward strand.
CAATCCTCCCCTGTTCCCATCTTTGGCCCACACTTCAGGATTTATGCCCAAATCTTCATTTAAGATGACGAATTTAACTTCCACCCCCTCCCCTTGAGGTACCATCCCTACTCCCGGGATTCCCATTAGATCTCTACCTAACAGATTCACCCCTGCCTGGTATGTCATCAGTAGATCTGCCTCAATCGCCTTCCCATTTCCTTTTATTAATACTGATGGGGCCACAGGTACCTCAAAATGTTCTCCTTTTGCTCCCTGTACTGTGACTGTTTGGTTTGATACTCATATTCCTGACGGAGGTTGGGTTACACAGGTCCTCTGAGCCCGAGTCTACTAGAAAGATGGTATCGTCCTCCTGGGGTCCCAGTTTTAAATTTATCAAGGGCTCTTTTCCTGTTTCTGACCCCAGGAGGCAGAGACCCTGACACCCCTATTTTGATCTCTCCTGTAATTGGAAGACTTGGATGTCTTTTTGGCACCTAGATCAATCCCTTTTAAAATGTCCTTCTTGTCCACAGGAAAATCAAGTTCTTCCTTTACTTTGTACATTCGGGGGGGTTCTTTGCATCCCCGGTTTCGTTAGTGCTCGGGGAGGTCCTCTAGGGTATTGAGTCCTCTGTCCTTTATATTTACTGGCACCGTTTCCATATCTCCCTTGTGGTACCCATGCCCTTCTCTGCCCTGGGACTTGTTCCCTCCCTTGCTTATTCACTTCCTCAACAGTAGCTATCATTAACTGAATCTTCTGCTTTTCCCGCTCTTCATCTCTCCAAACGTATACTTTCTGAGTTTCCTTCAATAGCTCATTCATATCCTTCTCATTCCAGTCCTCCAACTTTTCTAATTTCTGTCTAATATCCAGTCACGAATGAGTCACAAAAAAATCTTTCAGCAATTGCTGCCCTGCTGTACTGTCCAACTGGACCCCCAAATACTGTTGTATGTTTTTCTTTAATCTTTCTAACCATTCAGAGGGCGACTCATCTTTGGTTTGCTTTTCATCAAAAGCCTTAGCCTTATTGTGTCCTCAAGGGGCTGCCTCCTTAATTCCTTTAATAATCCCATTATGATAATCAGTCATATTCTGTCTTCCCCCGTCAGAATTCTGGTTTCAATCTGGGCGTGCTATAGGCATTTTTTGTTCTCTGTCCTGTCCATTTATCCCCTGAGGGTACTCCTGGTCCCAAACATGGATTCCCGTGGTTCTAATCATGTTCCTTTCCTCTACTGAAAGCAATGTTCCCATTATAGATTGCATCTCATCTCATGTGTACATATTTGGGTCTAAAAATTGATCAAATTGTTCCGTTAAACCCCATGGGTCCTCTAAAAATTTTTCATTTCTCTCCAAAATTCTTGTACTTCAGAGCTGGTTAGTGGGTCATTTACATATCCCACACCCCCTTGTACTCCCTGCATTGGAACCTCTCTAAGGGGATAGAGCCTTTCAGGTGCTTCTAACTCCCATTCTCTCCTGGTCCTTTCTCATGTCCAGGGAGGGCTTGGAGGAGGGGTTGTGTCTGGGTTTTGTGCCCCATTGCCTTCATTCTCCTCAGGATTATAGGGAGGAGGATTTTCTGGGAGATTCTCTAAGGGGTCCCATTTTGGACCTTTCTTTTTCTTCTGGCTTTTATTAAGTCCATTTGTTACAGAGACTGGAAATAGTCCTATAGACTCCACCCAGCATGCAGCATAATCACTTTCCTTTGGATTAAAAGACTCCTTTCCATTTACATAGAGATTCAATGCTCCACAAATCCAACCCTCGAACGAGTCAAGTTGAGGCCAATAGAGGTGGTCTTGCCTTATTGGCCCTTTCGTCCATTCGTACATGCAATACTGGATCGTGGTGGCCTTATCCTTTCCCCGCGTCTGCCTTGTCTCCCCCCAGGAATCTAACATCCTCCCCAAGGGACTATCATAAGGAATATTGTAGGTCTTTCCTGACATCTTCTCTCCTTTCTTTCCTGCAACCTCTTTGCTTGCTTTGCCGCCTGTCACAAGAATGTTTGACTACTCTCTACCCTCACACAAACATGATGGTACGTCCTCCTTTTGTTTTTTTTGAGTACAACTCTCACCGGGACTTTCTAAATCCTGGGCTCTGCCGCTGTCAATTTCAAGGGGAGGGAAATTCCACACAGAGCCCCACAATGCTCCCCTTGCTGTATCGCTGAGTCTCCAAACACCCCCCTTTTGCTGGGCAGTGGAGCAATGCAACGGCTTCCCACACAGGTCACATGTCTTCCCCCGCCTTTGTCCTGCTGGGGGTTCTGCCTAACCCTCTCCCCCCCCTTCCCCGCTCAACTGCGGAGCGGTGTGGTAGCTTCCCCAGATGGGACCACGTGGGGCGCCACCTTTGTTTTCCCTGGGAAACCTCTAACTAACCTCTAACTTCAGTCACGGAATGGTGCGGGGGTTCCCCTATTCAGTTGGGGCTGCCCACAACCCTTGTCCCATCGCCAAGACACATGGAGAATTCTTTTACTTCAACCCACTTCTTTACCCAAGGAGTATCTCATTCAAATGACACAACAATCGCTTCGTTCTTTCTCGGGCCAATTCCCTCGTGGGAGGATGGAAACACGGTATTTCAGAACTCCGTTCTCACTCCGTACCCCTGGTATGTCTCAAACACACTCATGCACACACTCCTTTCCCCAACTGCCTAGAAAAATCTTTAAAATAAGTCCTTCCATTCCTTACAGGGTTTTGTGCCAAAGTTTAACGGTTTTCCATAGATTCTGACCTGCTTTCCTTCCACTTTCCTTTGTTTCACAGTCCTCTGTTCTGGGGTGTCTTACCGCGGACGTCCGGGGGGGAGTCCGAGTCCCTGAACTGCTGAAATCATCAGGGCGCACCTCCCAGGGGCAGGGTTCCCCATACGGACCACCAGAATTGTGAGAAATGTCTTGTTATTTAACTTAGAAAGACTCAATTACCTGTGAAACAAGGGAACTGTAATGACAAGGAAAGTTTTATTTGCAGTGTGTGCTGGGTCCACCTCCACCAATCTCCCAGGGAGGAAAGATCCTTTGTGTTTAAATTTTGTGCATTTTATAGTTTTACAAAATCCCACCCTTTCAGATCAGTTTAATATATTCATTTTTGCCTAAAAAGGTTGTTTCTCTGAATGGGGGGGGGCGGCGTTCCCCTCCCCCTGATTGGCTGCAAGGCATCCCCTGTCATAATGATGGATCCTCCTTTGTTCTCAGGACATGGCGAAATGGCAAAAAAAGGTTTTCATTTTTAGGAGCTTTATATTTGCCTGAAATTCCCTATCCCGGTTGCAAGGAGCCCTGGCACTAGGCCCAAGCGGGATTGGGTACCTTACAACTTTACAATACACCTAAAAGTTTTCTAAAATAATCTGTTTGTAATAAAACCGTATTTTTATTTCTCATAAGATACAAAGACCACAAGGGGCAGAGGGACAGGCAGAAGAATAGAGAGGGGTAGGTGTCGCGTGGGGTCTTTATATAATAAAGAAATGGAGTTAGCTCTCCGATGCAATGGTAATCAAAAAGACTTTATTCAAACTCGGCACTCTTTTTATCCCTTAAAACCATGTGACCTTGTGACCAATGAGGTTATCTATTTCGGTGCATGTCCCCTGGGCTTCCCTGCCCCTGAGTGCTTCCCCTGCACCCCTGGACATGCCTCCTACATCACCCCCTTCTCAATTATTTAAGACGGTCACGAAAACAGTGCAAAAACAACAGTGCAAACAACAGAACAGTACATTACAAACTACCAAAGTTTGCAATGACCCAGCACATCGCTTGCTTTGGCTTCTTATACATCTATTGTAAACCTTTTAAAACCTTCTTACATTTCTAAAGGGTAGTGCAACTTGGAAAAATAAACTGTATTAACTTAGGGACCTTAGCCCAACTGTGCATAGACTTATAACCTTTATTAATCTGAGGGTTTAAATAACTGGGGAGTTCAACTTTATTTCAAAAACAGGCTAAGTTTAGCAAACTAAATTCTCTTAAAGTGACCATGTGGCGGAGGTAGTGTTATTTTTGTGAGGTGTTTGGTGTTTAAGACACTTGTCCAGTCAAACAATTCTCTTATTCGTTCACTCACACATTCACTGATGGTCACCGTCATTTCATTCATCATATACACACTCATGGATTTTGTATAGACTCTGCATTTGTCACACTGGTCATCCTTAAATGTAAACCTGAAACGTAAACATAACTTTTTTATAACTTCTGCATTACTCTGGTTCTTGCTGCTGTGGTTGTGTACCTAGGTAGTGTCTAACACACCTGGAAGGAATTCATTTCAGCTCCTTTCCTGTAGCCACACAGGCATAGCCTTGCCCCCAAGACACGAGGTCCATCGGTCCCGTCCACTGCCCTGAAATCAGATCTCTCACCATGACTGGTGGTTTGGGAGAGGCAAAAGTTTGAGGCCCGTGCTGCCTTTCATGCCTGATTTTTTCAGCACTGTCACAATTTAAAAAATTTATGACATACGTGGCTTTCCACAGGTGCTCTTGCGAGCTACAGACTGATTCCCCCTTTTTTTGTTTAGTTAACATGTCTTTCAGTGTGTGATGTGCCCTTTCAACAATTGCTTGTCCAGTAGGTGAGTGTGGAATACCTGTGGTGTGAGAAATTCCCCAATCTGACAGGAAGTTTCTTACCTTTTCTGAGATGAAAGCTGGCCCATTGTCAATCTTGATCTGTTTTGGGGTACCAAGGGTAGCAAAACAACTAAGCCAGTGTCTTATTACATCCTTGACCTTTTCCCCAGTGTGTGCTGTGGCAGTTATGTATTGTGAATGGGTATCTACTGTTACACGTACGTATTTTAATGTGTCAAATTCGGCGATGTGTGTGATATCTGTTTGCCAAATCTCATTTGCTATTAAGTCTCTGGGGTTAACACCTTCCTGAGATGGCATGGGTGTGATTTTCTGGCAGTCTGGGCATGACATGATTATGTCTCGAGTTTGACTGTTATTTGAAATTGTCTCTTCAGTGAACGTGTGTTCTGGTGGAAGAATGAATGAGACAATTTTTCTTGCTCTAAGACTCTAGGTACGGTGTTAAACATTGCTGCTTTGTCAGCCTCTCGGTTCCTGTCAGCTATTGGTCCTGGCATTTCAGTGTGTGACCTTGTGTGCATTATGTAAAAATCAAACTTTCTGTGATTGACAAGAAACCATACAGAACGCATTTCAAACAACATGCGAGGGTTAGCGACATCTGGAAGAAATGAACTTTCGAGACGGGACACTAACCCTGCAGCATAGCAATATTCACAGGTTGTTCAGAAAATTTTCCCAAGGCAATACGTATGGCAGCCAGTTCCAGAACCTGCACAGAACCCTGTTCATGGTCTGTACCTCTCGTTCCCATTGTCCTGTGTCAGGGTTTACCCATGCCACTGCAGCTTTTCGTGTCCATCCAGATGCATCTGTGAAGACCATAAGGTCTTTCACTGGTTCGTGTTTGCATCTGGTTGTGGCTTTTAAAGGTAAACTACTGACTTCTGCCCACAATCTGTGTTTAGGGAGATGAATTGAAATGTCACCGTCAAAGCCTGCCAAGGTAGCCTGGAATCCTGCATCCTCAGCTAGCATCCAGTCGAGGTTGTCCTTTGTAGCTGGGATGTAGATGATTGCAGGATCTCTCCCATCCAGTTCCTGCAGCTGTCCTCTGCCTTTAATGACAAGCTTGGCAAACATTTCATTAGTAGTCCACACAGTTTTAGGTGGTGTGTGGGGTAGAAACAGCCACTCTAGAATTTGCAGTGGGTCTTTTTCAGTCTGATCCCACTGAAACAAAACTGCAAATGGCTGGTACCTGCTGGGTAAGAGGGCAAGGCAGATTTGTAGTTCAGGATTTCTCCTTCTGCCTTACCTGCCGTTTATTGCCTTGGCACAACTGTCTAATGCCTGTTTTGCCTCTGCTGTCAGAGACCTGCTAGACATTAGGTCTGAGTCCCCATTAAGCAGCTCAAATAGAGGGTGTAGCTCCTCTGTGGTTATGCCTAAAATAGACCTTAACCAATTGATGGTTCCCAGAAGTTTTTGCAACGTGTGTAAAGTTAAATTGTCTTTTACATCGAGCTGCAGTGGCTGTGGAGAAATTTCCTGCTGCGTGATTTTCCATCCAAGGTATGTCCAGGGTTGTGATCGTTGGATTTTCTCTGGAGCAACCTGTAACCCTGCATCTTGGACAGCATAAATTAGGGCAGTAACAACAATTTGCAGTTCATGTTCTGTGTCCGTGGTAATTAATATGTCATCTATATAATGATATATGATGGCTGACGGAAAGTACCTTCTTATGGGATGAATAGCGTTTACCACTACCATTTGACATATTGTTGGACTATTTTTCATCCCCTGAGGAAGGACAACCCAGTGATACCTTTGCATGGGCTGTGCATTGTTCAAGGCAAGGATGGAGAAAGCAAACCTTGGTGCATCCTCAGGGTGTAGGAAGATGGTAAAAAAGCAGTCCTTTAAGTCAATTACCATTAGTGGCCAATTTGCTGGAAGCATTGCAGGTGAGGGGAGTCCAGGTTGCAATGCTCCCATGGGTTCTATGACTGCGTTTACTGCCCTTAAGTCCTGCAGCATCCTCCACTTCCTACTTTTTTTGGGGACGCAGAATACAGGGGTATTCCCGGGACTGGTTGTTGGCACATTATGACTTGCCTCAAGCTGCTTCCTCTCTTGCTTGCGAAAGCGGGTGGCAAAGAAGAGGAGGACGGCTAGCAGCACGGCAGCAAGCAGTGCAGTGTTCATGGCGTGGCCCCTGCCCTGCCCACGGCACCCTTGGTACAACCCAGTCCGTTCCCCGCTGCTTAGGTACTTGTGGGATGTTGCTGCTAAGGGTCTCCAAGGGCAATCCCTTTGAAAGTGGTCAGGGGCATCACATCTAAAGCAACTCGCTCTAGGTCTGGCCCCTTCCTGCACTCCTAGCTGGGAGCTTAGGGTTGTGGCTAAAGAGGCAGACTGGTGCTCCACAGAGCCAACTCCGTGACAGGGTCGAACCAGTTCAGCAATGCTACAACTCTCCCTTTTAGGAAGGACCTGCAAAGCTCTTTTACAGTCTGGGTTCACCTTCTCATAAGCCAGTTGCCTATAAAGCATCTCTCTGGCTTCATTGTACTCAACTTGCTTGTTTAAAGCAGATTTCAGCCAATCTAAGGATTGTGAATATGGTTCAGTAGAACCTTGTAACATTTTTGTGGATGACAGGTTGCTATCGCGGTGTGTAGTGGGAAGCTTTCTTATGGCTTTCAGGGCTTGTTTGGCTATTACTTCGTATATTTCTCTACGGTACCCAGACTGAGCATCTATTGAGCTGTAGTTCCCCTCCCTGGTTGGTTGGTGTGCTGTTATGCCTGCTTGTGGGTCGTTAGCATATGCAGAGCAATTCTCCTGAAAATCGGTTAACCACACATTGTACTGAGTATTCGTAAGAGTTATTTTCAGTAAGGTTTTCCAATCGTGTGGTATAAAGATGTAGGTAGAACTTAGTGTCTCTAAATACGCAAGGGTATTAGCTGAGGACACACCAGTTTCCCTTACCAATTGCCTCAATTCCTTTGTCAGCTCATGTGGCAGAGGTTGGAATTGAGGGGGCTGACGTTGACGAAAAATGACTGGGCATGCTTGTATAACTTGCAAATCTCCCACTCGAATTGCCTCCTCCCGACATAGTCCCCACCTATCAGCTGATGCCTTAAGCCCCTATTAGTTTCTTATTTTTCTAATTTTGTAAGCTTTATAAGTTTTATAAGAAGTAGAAGCAGCAGCCCTTGTTCCCTACCCTGTAGTACAAGTAGTTGACACATTCCTTAACCCTCTCACCCCATTCTATGCTCCCCATATCAAATCTACCCCTGAATTCAGTAGAAATGTTTAGTCTTTTGTCAAGGCAAGGCCTATGCTGTTTAGAGAACACTCATATCTTGGCCTGAACAACAGAACAGAGTCAAGAATTGGGTGACCGTGTACCCTTTGTGCTCTGAAGATGGTGATGGTGATGAAGAGGTGGTCCCAAAAGCCCACAGACCCAATTCCCAGAGGGTGGGCCAAGGGGTGGACCAGAGCAAAAGCAACGGGATGGACAAAACTTGGATTGGTCAAGTAGTATTACAAAATGTAACATCTCAGGCACAGTCCTGTAACATCTATTCCTTGGCACAAATTAAACCCTTTCCTTATCTCACCCTCAATTAACTGCTCCTGAGGTTTTTTTCCTTAGCATAAGCTGCACAGGCATCACAACCGACCTTCCCCCATTTGCCTCCTCGCTCCCTCCTGGTGGAACCATCCCTGGTCCCTCCTCCTCATCCCCCCATGCCTCCCCCCCTGTGGCCCCAGTAAACCCGATTCCCAGTGGAGGGGTGGTGGTGGGTGATGGACACGGTGCGGGGGAGGGGCCAGAAGAGACGGATCGACTTCTGGTCCATGCCGGTACACGTGGTCGTTGATCATCTACAGCGCAGGGTGGCAAATTGGCTGGGTCCCCCCACCATGGGCCGGGATCCCGCATTACAGGCTCCATTCCCTCCCAGCGACCCCTGTTCCCGTGGCCATCGGCACGCGATCCGTAGCTTAACTCACGAGCAGATCTCTCCCCTCCCGTTTGTGTTTTTACACGTAGGAGTTGGACTGTGGCTAGCAGTGTGGGTGGGGGGTGGCGTGTTGGTGTTGGATGCTTGTACCGTCCGCTCGTGGGCTCTATGTAGTGCAGACATTATGATTTGCCAGGTTGAAATGGCATTGTTAGCTTGGGGGTCTCCCCCTTGAGCTTTCAGTTTCATGAGGTCTCCTATCCTGTCCCATATTTCTATGTGCAGAGCTTCCACCAACGGCAGCTGGGCGACTGCTGCTTTAATGAAACGCACAAGCTCTGTTAGTTCAGCCCTTGTGGCTTGTATGTGGTAAGGTCTTAGCAGTAGAGTTAATGTTTCAGTGTCTTGTGGAATCTCGGTGGAGAAAACCTTCCCATGTTTTTTACCTTACTCTTGCCGTTGTGGGTGCACGTGTGCGGAGGGTCTTTTGTTTTGTGTCTGCTGAGTTTTATTTTCGGTTTCTGGATCGGTTGTTTTTCTTTTCTTCTCTCTTTTTCTTCTCTGTTCCTGTGCACTTTTCCCTAATATTTTTGAGCTCTCTATACTAACTGCATTTCTCAGATTTGGCTGACATAACGACTTAAAGATGTCTAGGGTTTTTTCGGTGAAAAATTCCCGTACGATAAAAATCAATCTGATAGCCGGAATTTACCGATATTCCCCTGATTCAGGGTATTCTAATCTACTTAATGTAGGTTCTAAGCCCCAGTTCGGGTGGCCACGTGTCGCGTGGGGTCTTTATATAATAAAGAAATGGAGTCAGCTCTCCGATGCGATGGTAATCAAAAAGACTTTATTCAAACTCAGCGCTCTTTTTATCCCTTAAAACCATGTGACCTTGTGACCAATGAGGTTATCTATTTTGGCGCATGTCCCCTGTGTTTCCCTGCCCCTGAGTGCTTCCCCTGCACCCCTGGACATGCCTCCTGCAGGTGGGGATAAGCAAGATAGAATTGCCAAGACTGAACAAACCAAGTGACCTCAGATGCTTCTCATACAGCTTCCCCTCAAGGCCCTTCACCATCTTCATTGCCCTTTGACTTTTTTTTCCTTTTTAGTAAAATTCTTGTTTTTTCTTCATTCAGACTCCTCATAATTTTTTGCTCTCTCTCTCTCTTTTTCTTTATGTTGGGAGGGGGGAATTGATAATATTGCCACTAAACTGTTTTAGTTTAACAAGATTACATCTTAGAAATTAGGAGATTTCAGGTGGAAGTGTGGAAAAGGAAAAGAAACAGCTTTTTATTAACAAAATCTGAATAAACAACAAATGGTGCAATCAAAAACTTTCAGAAGAAACAAAACAAAGTCTCACATCCCCAGACTGGGGGGGGAGAAAACCGTGGCAACCCAGGGAGGGGGTGGGGGAAAGGCAGGACCGTCCTGGCAGTTCAAAAGCCACATGTGCCGGCAGCCAGAAATGAAGGAGTTGCTTTTTTCCCCACAGACAGTCTTGAAAGCATAATACCTCGCTCTGAGATGGGTCTGTCTCTCTCTCTCCATCGTTCTCTGCGAGGTGTCCCATGGGGGAAAAAAAACTTCCTCTCAGGAAAAGAAAAAAAGAGACACCGAAACCGGGCTCCCGCTCTGTCCGGTCTGCAGACAAAGCCCCCAGAACCTGACTCACAGCCCTCCCCACGGCCACCGTGTTTCCCCCTGAGAGCCTGCCCTCCCCCCCCACTCCCATGCTGCCCAGCATGTGAGGCTTCACTCTGGCTCCACCCCCATCCTGGAAGAAACAGATGGGGGGGGCGAGATTGGGAAAAAATTCCAACATCTCTTTTCAAACCTATGACATACACCAAGACACCTTGTCATAGAAGGAAATCGGGTTTGATGAGCAGGAGTTTTCCCTCATGAAGCTGTGCTGGCTGTGACTGATGACAGCATTGTCCTTCAGGTGTTTTTCAATACCTCCCAGAATAACCTTCTACATAACTTTATCAGACACTGAAGAGAGAATGACAAGCCTGTAGTTTCCAGGGTCCTCCTTCTTTCCATTCTTGAAAATTGGGACAACATTTGCCAGCTTCCAGTCAGCTGGGACCTCTCTGGATTCCCAAGACTGCTCAGAAATCATAAAACGAGGTTTTGTGATGACATTAGCCAGCTCTTTGAGGATTCTTGGATGAATCCCCATACATTTGTAGGGATCCAGCTAGAGGAGCTGTAGTGGGTTTTTGTGGCTGGGTTTTGGTAGCAGGGGGGGTTACAGGGGTGGCTTCTGTTAGAAGCTGCTAGAAGCTTCCCCTGTCCGGTGGAGCCAATGCCAGCCAGCTCCAGGACAGGTTTCCTGCTGCTGGTCAAGGCCATGCCAATCAGGAGTGATAGTAACGCCTCTGTGATAACATATTTAAGAACAGAAGGTATTGCAGAGAAAGAATTCCAGCCAGGGAAGAACAGAGTGAGAACATGGGAACAACAATGTAGACACCAAGGTCAGTGCAGAAGGAGGGGGAGGAGGTGCTCCAGGTGCTGGAGTTGAGGCCCCTGCAGCCCGTGATGAAGACCATGGTGAAGCAGGTTGTCCCCCTGCAGCCCATGGAGGACCATCGGGGTGAAGAGACCCACCTGCAGCCCATGGAGGAGCCCATGCTGGAGCAGGTGGATGCATGAAGGAGGCTGTGACCCTGTGGGAGGCCCAAGATGGAGCAGGCTGCCGGAGACCTGCAGCCCGTGGAGAGGGAAGCCCATGCTGGAGCAGATTTTTCCCAGGTAGGACTTGTGGTCCCTGTAGGGGACCCACATCAGTACAGCTCATTCGTGAAGGAGTGCATCCCATGGAGGAGTGACCCACAGGACAGCAGTTTGGGAAGAGCTGCTGCCCAAGGGATGGACTCACGCCGGAGAGGTCCATCAAGGACTGTCGCCTGTGGGAGGGACCCCACAGGAGCAGAGGAAGGACTCCTCTCCCTGAGCAGCGGCAGAAACAACAACAGACTGTAATCCCCATTCCCCATCCCCCTGCACCGCTGGGGGGAGGAGGGAGAACATGGAAGGAAAAAGGGGTGGGGGGAAGATGTTTTTAGGATTGTTTTATTTCTCACTCTTTGGCTTTTATCCTGTTAGTAATAAATTTAAGTACTATCCCCACTTTGAGTCAGTTTTGCCTGTGAAGGTAATCAGTAACTGACCTCTCCAGGCCGTTAACTCATGAATCCTTAGCTGGTTTTTTTCTCTCTCCTCTGGCCAGTTGCAGAAGGAGAGTGAGAGAGTGGCTTTAGTGGGTACCTGGCATCTGGCCAGGGTCAACTCACAACAGGAACAGATCCCACACAATTTCAGGGTCGACTGGGAGTTGATCATTCTTGTAGTCATGGTCTTCTAGCTCAGGGCATTGAGACCCCCTTGGTCTGTCATTCGTGTTGAAGACAGAAGCAAAGAACATTCTGCCTTGTCTCTGTCCCTGTTTGTGAGGTGACCATCCTCATCCTGGAACAGGTTGATGATATTTTTAGACTACCTATTGCCATTAATATATTTGAAAAAACTCTTTGTATTGTCCCCCACATTTCTGCCCAGCTTCAACTCCAGTTGAGCTTTGGTCGCATGCATTTTCTCCCTACAGCGGCAAGCAGCATTTCTGAATTCTTCCCATGTCACCTGACCTTGCTTCCACTGGGCATACGCCTTCCTTTTTTTTCTTATTGCCAAGAGAAGATCCCTGCTCAGCCAAGCCGGCCTTCTGCCTTGCCTGCTTGACTTCCGACATTTGGGAATTGCCTTCTCCTGTGCCCTTAGGAGGCGATGTTTAAAAAGTGATCAGTACTGATGGACCCCAGGACCTGGAAAAACATTTTCCCAGGGGACCTGACTAATTCCCTGAGCAGCCTGGTCTGCTCTCCTCATGTCCAGAGTTGAGGTTTTGCCGGTGCTTTTCCTCCTGTCAACAGAGATTTTAAACTCGATCACTTTGTAGTCACTGTGGCCAAAATGGCCACCAAACTCCCCTTTCCTCACAAGATCCGCTCTGTTGACAAACAGCAGATCAAGGAGAGCATCTTTCCGAGTCATCTCCCTTAGGACCTGTTCCATAAACTTGTCATCAAGGTTTTTTAGGAATCTTCTGTCCCAGGTTGTACCAGCTGTGTGATGCTCCCAGTTAATTTCTGGCAAGTTGAAGTCCCCCATGAGGACAAGGGCAGTTGACTTGGAAGTGTCTCTTAGTTCCTCAAAGTATAATTCATCAGTGCCATCATCCTTGTTAGGAGGTCTATAGTAGACTCCCACGATAACATCCGCATTATTTGTTTGCCCCTCAATTCTTACCCAGAGGCTCTCAACTGTGCCATTGCCAACTGTGAGCTCCATACATTCTAACCCTTCTATTACATACAGTGCCACCCCTCCGGTGGGTGAGAGAGGAGAAGAGATAATGGATGAGACTGAGAGGAGAGAGTAGGGGAGAAACAGTGGATTGTTAGGTGGATTAGGAATTGGTTGGATGGTCTCATCCAGAGGGTAGTGGTCAGCAGCTCAGAGTCCCAGTGGGCATCAGTGACGAGTGGTGTCCCGCAAGGGTCCGTATTGGGACCACTGTTATTTAATATCTTCATTACTGACACAGACAGAGGGATCAAGTGCACCCACAGTAAGTTTGCATATAACAAGTTGAGTGATGTGGTTGACACACCTGAAAGACGGGATGCCATCCAGAGGGATCTGGACAGGCTCAAGAAGTGGACCCATGGGAATCTCATGAGTTTTAACAAGACCAAGTGCAAGGTCCTTGCACCTGGGTTGGGGCAACCCCCAGTATCAATACAGGCTGGGGAATGAACAGATGGAGAGCAGCCCTGTCGAGAAGGACTTGGGGGTGCTGGTGGATGAGAGGCTGGACATGAGCCGGCAACATGTGCTTGCAGCCCAGAAAGCCAACTGTGTCCTGGATTGCATCAAAGGGAGGGGATTCTGCCCCTCTGCTCTCATGAGACCCCACCTGGAGTGTTGCATCCAGCTTTGGGGTCCCCAGCATAGGAAGGACATTGACCTGTTGGAGCGAGTCCAGAGGAGGCCACCAAGATGACTAGAAGGATGGAGCACCTCTCCTATGAGGAAAGGTTGAGAGAATTGGGATTGTTCAACCTGGAAAAGAGAAGGCTTTGGGGTGACCTAATTGCTGCCTTCTAGTACCTGAAGGGAACTTACAGGAAAGACAAGATTACTATTTACAAGGGTATGTAGTGACAGGACAAGGGAGAATGGATTCAAATTAAAAGAGAGTAGGTTTAGATTAGATATTAGGAAGAAATTCTTTACTGTGAGGGTGGTGAGGCACTGGAACAGTTTGCCCAGAGAAGTTGTGGATGCCCCATCCCTGGAGGGGTTCAAGGCCAGGTTGGATGGAGCTCTGAGCAACCTGGTCTAGTTGAAGGAGTCCTTGCCCATGGCAGGGAGGTTGGAACTCGATGATCTTCAAGGTCCCCTTTCAACCCAAAGCATTCTCATCATCATCATGGCTAGGCTTTGCGAGCGTAGCTTTGGGAAGGGCTCTACCCACATTTGTTGCAAGCGCGTTGGTGGCTAAAAAGGCCAATACGAGATAGGCATGACTGGTTGCAAAAGGCACAGCAGAAAGACTCCTTAGATGGTGTATTCTTCAAGGCACGATTCTTTCTGTGTTGTCTTTTCTCCTCAAGGGTGATCCTGTGTGCTTTCTCAAAAACATCCACAGTGTTATAGATGGTGTGTCTCCAGGCCTCCCGATTGCTCCTTTTTTGCATCTTCTCGTTTTACTTTTCTACTCATAGTATCAAAAACCTCAGTGAGGTTGACAAAGGTTACATAGAGACCTTTGTTCTGTTCCCTACACTTCTCAGAGACTGAGATCGAGAGAAAGAGAAGTCCAAAGGCAAGGAGACAGAGACCGGAAAGATGCTGAGAGATATTGAGGCATGCTGAGAGATAGAGCAAGAGGGACAGGGAAGAGCTTAGAGACAGAGGGTAAAACTGAGTGAAGGACCACAAGAATCAGAGATTGAAAGAGGGCAAGAGAGACCAAGAGCAAGTGAGAGATTGAAACCTGCTGAGAGAAAGAGAGGAGGGTCAGGAGGCACAGGGGGAGATGATGGAGGGGGCATGGGGGGAACAGAGAGAGAGAGAGGTGAAAACAAAGAGAGGCCATGGTCAAGAAATGACAGCAAAAGAAAGAGAGGTAGAGCCTCTCTCTTTGCAGGGGGCTGCAGTAACTGGGAAGTCCCTTACAGAGACAACATGTCTTCTACCCTAGTGGGAAACATGTTCAGTGGCCCACCAAGTTCAGAAAAGCAGTTTGCATATGGGGTCCTTCTGGTCCCCATGAACCCTTGCAAACAAGATGCTAGCAGCAATGCAAATAATTAGCAGTTCTGTTGTGATTTTTTTTCTGGTTTCCTAGAAACAGGAAAAGAGTCCCACCAGTTCTTTTAACAGCCCCATCGGCTCTTTTATCACCCCCATCCTACCTGCTACTCCTTTGTGCCCAGAAATAAATATGGTCTTTCAGCTCTGCAGCACCCCCACTGCTCTTACTGATCCACTTCTTTCTGCAGTAGCTGTGATCTTGAAGAGCACAGGGATGCAGTCTCTGTCCCAAAGCCTGGGTCTTGCTGCTTTCACAGTAGTCATGAACAGGACACTCTCAATTGCATACTCAGTCTTCTTTGCAGCAGTCCCCTAAGGCAATCAGTGATGTTGGTAGTGCCTCTGCGATAACATGTTTAAGAAAGGGTAAAAAAAGATCAGCAGCTGTGAGAGTGGAGTGAGAGAAAGAAACCTGCAGACACCAAGGTCAGTGAAGGAGGGGGAGGAGGTGCTACAGGCAGTAGAACAGAGATTCCCCTGCAACCTGTGGAGAAGACCATGGTGACACAGGTCATCCCCCTGCAACCCACAGAGCACCACACCAGAGCAAATATCCACACTGCAGCCCTTGGAGGACCATGCACAGCATCAGGTGGATGTGCCTTGAAGGAAACTGCAGCCCATGGAGAGGAACCCACACTGGAGCATGTTTGCTGGCAGGACTTGTTACCCCATGGAAAGGACCCATGCTGGAGCAGATCATGAAGGACTGTATCCCATGGAAGGGACTCCACACTGGAGCAGGGGAAAAGTGTGAGGAGGAAGGAGTAGCAGAGACGAACAGTTATGAATGGATCGCAATCCCCATTCACTGTCTCCCTGTGCTGCTCAGGGAGGGAAAAGGAGGTAGAAGAGTTCATATAATCATTGAATCATAGAATATCCTGAGTTGAAAGGGACTCACAGTGATGACCGAGTCAAACTCCTGGCTCTGCACAGGACAACTCCAAAAATCACATGTTGAGCATTGTCCAAACATTTCTTGAACTCAAAGAGGCTTGGTGCCATGACCACCTTTCCTGGGGAACCTGTTCCAGTCTCTGCTCACCCTCTGGGAGAAGAACCTTTTCCTAATATCCAACCTAAATCTCTCCTGAGAGAGATTCATGCCATTCCCTCAGGTCCTATCACCGATCACCTGTCCAGGGTCCTGGGGGCACCACCAGGGATTTGTGGGGATACCTTTTTATAGATAGCTTTTCCCCACCCTGGAGATAAGTTTCCCACTTTCTATGAAAATTAGTTATCATGTACAGTTCGTTCTTTCAGACCTTTCTGGAAATGGGTCAGAGGGCTTCGGGGGTCTTGGGTCATCTTGATCTCCCCCTACATTCCATGCCCACTTCTCAGTCTCATTCCTGTGCTTGTGCTGTACTGTGTTGTGTTTATCTCCAGGAACTAGAACAAGGAGATTTGTCCTGGAAAAGTGCTGCCCTACCTCCGTATGGTCCCTTCTCCAGTCACATCCTGTTCTTTCTCACGGTATGTTATTACACACAATCCTTGGTTGGCTCCACAGCCATCCAGCTACTGGTGTTTGAGATATACACATTAGCCCCTTATCTTCTGGGCTTCTACAGTTGGGATGGCTATTAGCTACCGGTCTTAGAGCTCTCGACCGTGAGGTTATAGCATTGCAGAGCAAAGTGAGAGAGTTGGAAAAGGAAGTCGGGACTTTACAAGATGCAAAGGCAATCATGCAAGAAGTAATTACTACTCAATCAGAGTGGCACTATGAGCAGCAATGCACTGTAGAATGGCTGGTGGCATGTATTGCTAACAAACAAAGGCACAGAGGTGGGAAAAGTAAGGTTTCAATTTCCCAAGTTCGTGCTCTCACTATGAAATCTTGATGGGATCTCAAGGAGCGGGATGGAAATATCTGGAGTGAGTCCTCGGACTCCGAGATTGAGTTTGCGCCAGATTTAGCAGATAGGGAGGTGGTAGAAGCATGAACCCTCATACAAGTGGAGGGGCAGAGGGATCTGCCAGACAGTGGAGTACAGATCACATGCACTTATAGTCCAAAAGACTTAAGGGAATTTTTAGAGGTCTACCAGGAGAAGAGTGGGGAAAGCATACTGGCATGGATTTTGCGAGCTTTGCATAGTGGCACTGCATCTCTCCACTTATTAATGTGTGAAAAAGATCGATTAAGTCCTACAACCAGTGAGGATCAGATACAACAGGGATATGTTCGATTACAAAATATCAGGGGCCCCGATGGGCAGGATGCTGCTGCATCAACGTTATATAAATGGCTGTGTGCAGCAGCTTTAACAGCATATGCAGATGCTGCTAAATTAGTACAGAAGACTGTTGAGGAGGACTGTAAATTGCTCAAGTGACCTTGCAGCTGGGAATAACCCTTTATAAACCAGTGTCAACAGCAAGCCAGTGATCCTCCAACATGGACTGAGTGTAATGGTGCTTGCGTCTCTGCTTGTGTGCCTCTGCCTGGACGTTGCTTTGGAGATCCCTCAGTTAGTGAGTTAACGGGAAAAAAATTACTCTTTGTGTTTTAGTCATGTATTTGTGGTTGTCCCAGTTCCCTTCCTGTGCTGACTCACACATAGGTGCTTCATTCTGAGAGACATGTGGACATGCTGGAGACAGTTCAACCAAGGGCCATGAAGATGATTAAGGGACTAGAGCACCTCTCCTATGAGGAAAGGTTGAGAGAGATGGGACTGTTTATTCTAGAGAAGAGGAGGTTCAGGGGGGATCTCATTAATGTATATAAATACCTGAAGAGAGGGTGAAAACAAGATGGAGACGGGCTCTTTTCAGTGGTGCTCAGTGACAGGAGAAGAGGCAATGGGCACAAGTTGAAACACAGGAGGTTCTGTCTGAGAATCAGGAAACACTTTTTCACCGTGAGGGTGACTGAGCTCTGGAACAAGTTGCTCAGTGGGGTTGTAGAGATGTTCAAAAACCACCTGGACATGATCCTGGGTAACCGGCTCTAGGAGGCACTGCTTGATCAGGCAGATTGGACCAGGGCACCTCCAGACATCCCTGCCAACCTCAACCATTCCACAATTCTGTGAACAGACAGGGGACCCAAGACAGAAATGCATGCACATGTAGACGCTTGGCTCTTGAGGCAAGCTAGCGTTTGTAAGAAATCTGTGAGTAACAGTCCACACCCTTAAATAACACACCCAAGATAGGTTACAAAAAGGCTCTCATTTCTTTCAAAGACAGAGGGAGAGAGACAAGTTAGAGGTACTGTCAAAGCTCACAGTTCTTCCAGCCTTACTGCATGTCAGATGAGCAATCATGATGGCCCCTTTTGTGTAGAATGACTGAGAACATTACCTTTGTGCACTGAGGCCAGACTGCTGGCAAAGGCTAACAACAAGATTATAGAAGTGAGAGAACCAAAAAGCTCCTATGGGAAGAAACTACCCAGTGAAAGTAGTGACAGCTATAAAGGCTTTCTACTGAGCACTTCAGTAGGTCTGACAGTCTACAGAACCAGTTATAATACTAATAATATGGCCACTTCCTGACCACCTCATTTGACCTCCAAGTCCCCAGAGATGTTTAAGTTAAAATGTAATTTCATTTTGTCCCATGTTCCACCCACTTCATGCAAATGTCTGGTTCTGGCACAGTACCAAACAGATGAAAAATCTGGTTAAATCAGAAGAGTTGCAAATAATCTGAATTACACCATACATACTAAACATAAGTACTCACAGGCACCTAAAGCAGGACTTGTTCCCCAACAGCTTCAAAAAAGTTCATATCTCTTCCCATTTCTATACATGAATATGCCCTTATCTCCCCAGAAGGGAACATTTTTGCAGCACTTGTAAGCTCAATATCAGTATCACACTAAGGACAGCTACAGGGTTTTCAGTCAGCACAGAATGCAGGTAAAAGACCAAGCTGATCCAAGACTCATTGGTCTCCAGAGCTAACATACACACAAAGGTCGACATCCTCACATGGGTAAAGTCTCATTTGCCATCTTGCAAGACAGTCTAAGGGCACATGGGCACCCTACCTTCGCCTGTAAAATTCAACACAACTTCCATACTCCATAACGCAACATACAAATACTTGACTGATTAAACAGAGGAAGCAGAAGCAAGCCACGTCTGAGCCCTGAGGTGCAAATTCATAGGAGAGCACACCAAATTCCAGATGTACTCTTTTCATAGATGTAGTCTCTCTGCAAAGATTGTCACAGGTTTTTCCACATTTTTGGGAAAACAAACTTCTCTCACACAAATGCACAATATTCTACAGTCTTTATGTGAATGTCAGGTAAGCTGAATGCTAGGGACCTCTTTTCTGAGGCGGTGGTCTTAAGGCAGGAAAATATGTAATATCCCCTCTGGGCCTCCCTTGAAAAATTTTCAAAGGCTATTTTCACTATAGCCCACAGCATTATGAAAATAATCATCAGTAATTTAAAACTAACAAAAATATAATTCTGGGAAACATTCTTTTACTGAAGAACACTTCCCTGTAAATACTCATCAGCAGAGTGCTAGAACAACACTGTCCCAGTCACTATTTGGCATTATTTCTAAGCTAACAAAATCTAACAGGTGATTCTTAGAGAAGTTAATGCAATAACTAAATTTAATTTTTAATGCAAACCAGTAGATACTCAGATTCTGATAATAAACATGGACAATAAGAGTTCACTGGCTTTCCAAGTAAAAGCACAATGTAGTTTGCAAACCCTGCAATGTAAATGTCCTCAGTAAACCAGCTATATAAAGATTTCAAATAAAAAGTTAATATTTATTAAGATACTATTTTTAACCGCATCTTTTCTAGAAATTCAATGCATCATTGCTATGTGCACTGCACAGAATATGCACTTTTAAGTAAGTGTTGCGAAGGACAGTTTAATTCCAGAATTTCTTCTGCAGATATCTGGATAATACACCATCACCAAAGAATCAACTGAATAACAGCACTTAAAATGTTTCATTGAATGGAGTCTTTCTGCAATGTGCAGAAGATATGTCCTAAAAGACTGAAGTCTGAGTTTTTGGGGTTTTTTTTAATATCCTCAAAATCCATTAAAAATTAATCTTTATTGAGGGTAACTCCTGAGATAAACAGAAGACTAGTGTAAAAATTTCCCCTAAAACATTTTCTGTTGCAGATACTAAAAGAAAAACAATGCTAATATGCTACTAAATGGAAACAATTGGAAGTTGAGAATTGAGAAAATGAGAATGGAACTTAAATATCAACCTATGTGGTAGCTTCTTTTGTTGCTGTTATCTTAGATTAACATACATATCACAGTTCTCTTAGGAACATCATCAGGTTTTCAAGCCTAATTTTCAGAAGTTGTATGCTTTTTTATCTTTATAAGTTAACTTTACATTCCAAATAACTAGTCTTGCTGTCCCTTGCTTTGGGACTATTATAGTAATCCATAAAAAACCCCTTATCGGATTAACACTATAGGCAAATAGAATGACTCAATTAAAGAGGCTTTATTTTTTATGTCAGAAATATAACCCAAAACTCCAATAAATAAAGGTTGATAGGAAGCTAGCATTAAGAATCCAAATTGTAACATATGGAGATATCTGGGACATCAAATCCTCAAGCTCTCCTAATACTAAGGAGTGTCTGTAAACAATGAATACATAAATAACTCAAAATTATAAGGACTATGAAGTCTTAAAACTAAAACAACACGATCCAGGTTAACACCTCCCCACCACCACTGGATCATTTACATCTAAATAGGGTATATTTAACACAAAAAATAAAACTTTAAAGAAAGTTGAACAAAATTTGGTGTTAGGGCACACAGAAGCCCTTTGTGATAGATTCCAGTAGTGGCCCTTGGTTTTTGTATCCTACAGATGACTATAAAGTTCAATTCCCTCTGGATATGATGTCTAACAGGGCAACACAGCAGTCACAATACAACAAAATGTCACACTGTAAGCAAAAATATATCCCACTGCAGAGTTTTCATTAATAAGCAGGGAGAGCACATGTTACTCAAAGGCTACTTCACAGCCGCAAACTGCTAGTGAGTATTAATCTTTTTTTGGTCACATTACCTTTGAATAATAGGAAAGTTTTGTTGTTTTATAGTTTTACTTCTTGTACTTACATTTTTTTAAATGACAAGGTCACTAAAAACTCATGCACACTGAAAAAAAATCATGCAGTAGTTAAGGTAAACCATCCAAGCAAGTTTTATTCATTAATATTCATAAATACACACAGCAGTTTCATTAGAGATTTTTTCATTTTTTCCTCTTCAGTTTGAATGTGGAGTATTAGGAGAGCTTTTTTGCACGTCAAGCTACAGGACACAGAGCTTTTTTTCTCTGCACTTCAACCTATATTTACCTGCTAAAAGTAAAAATTGGTTAAGTGGAAATGATTATCGTATATATCTTTTCCCTCTTCCTTTGAATGTACATAATGGAACAAGAGTGACAGACCTGAAATTACAATCACCAAAACAAACCCAAGATAGTTGTCCACTTCCATTGGCAAATACAGCACAGAGGACATCGTCTGCAAAGTGGGATGCCATCAAAGAGGAGGCTCATTTCCTTTATTATTCTCTTTTAAATTTAGGTTTTCTAAAGCAACATCTAGAGGCATAATATCTACACAGCCCATAGCACCAAAATCAGCAATCTCTCCCCGTTCATCCTCATCTGAGGAGGAACTTTCTTCCTGCATCAAAGTGGACAGTAGAAGCTCTTGAACAAACAAGCTGCGATCTGCCTGTTCACTTTCTTTTGACTGACGTTCTGCTTCTGACATCTTAGGATCATTCAACCTGCATAGTATCACAGAAAGAGAGAAGACAGGCTTAGAAGTATCATCAATAAAATGGGCTTTCACTAATTGCCTAAACAGCTGGACTGATGCATGCTGAATAACATCTGAAAGCCATTCTTTTGAGAAACAACCTAGGTACTGCTGCACTTCTTTTGACATGTACAGATCTGACAATATCTGACACTCCTGATGCAAGAATACAAACATTTAACAAACTTGTTCCTAGATGCTTAAAAAAACCCCACTTCATAAAAATACATTCTAAGGTTGAAGGGGAAAAATAGTTATTTCTCAAATTTGTTTCCCCTCAGAGGCATTATGTTTTAAGGAGCGTTAAAATTCTCTACTCATCTCTTAAGTGCTCATTTTGTGCCCAGGACAACTTCTAAATGCAAGCATGACACAAAATACATTACTAAACACATAATGCCCAGAGATTCCCAAAGCACAGTAGACCATTCCCTTCACTTATCAGTGCATGCACCACCACCATAGAAGCAAGAGAATTGCTTGTTTCAGTTCTATCCTAGTTCACAAGATCAGTGACTGACATTTGCAGATACTTTCCTTAAAGTTATGATTTTCAAAAAGCTTTGAATTGAGATATCACAAGTTTTGATAGAAATCAGCATAACAGCAATAACTTGTCCCAAACCCAGTTTCTAGACACAGAAACTGTTTAAATGTTTTTGTTCTTTCTCAACATGCAGCTGAAAAACATCCTCCCCCTTGAATCCAGAAAATCAATATTCTAAACCTCTGAAAAGAGTTGGAATGAGAGTGGGCAACTCTTCTATAGTCGAATGGACTAGATGATCATTGTAGGTCCCTTCCAACTGAACTATTCTATTCTATAGATCTTCAGGATGTAACTATACTTTCTGAAACAGATATGCATACTGCTTATTAAGAGCACAACTGTTCTTTGCTTTTTTCATACAAAATACTTTATATATAAACCTCTATTCAACCTTCAGCCTTCATTAAAGATTCATTTCCTATTAAATAAAAATACCTTTTAAGTTCTCTTCCTTCACATTATCAGCATAAAAGTTTGAAACATATTATTTTAAAGGCTCTTGTCTTATCAGAAGTAGTAGGGTAAACAAGCATGGTTTAACAAGGCAATATCCCTTATGTTTCTCTTCAAATTGAGAAACAGTAAGTAATATTTATTCATTGCCTAGGAACAAACACTCACCAGGGTTGAAAAGGAGATGTTACCAATGCAAACAAAAGCATAGTATCTCAACTACAAACTTAATTTAGTGATCTGGCAGTAGTTTCACTGAACTCTATGATCACAACAGGATCAAGGAAAACAGAAATGGCAGAGGAGTTAAAACCACAAACCAAATTACCTCATAAGAAGAAACTGGGAATTCTGTATAGTCTGATGATTGTTTTCTGTGTTAGATGTATTGGTTGCTGCTATAGATTGTGTAAGAGTGGTGGGGATGCTGCTTGTGTTAGTGCGTCTAGTTGCATTGCGTGCAGTTTCCAGTTGTTGTCTTGCTGCCTGTGCATGCTGTCTCTCCAACTGCAGTTGCATCTGCAGTTGCTGTAACTGAGAAGCAGAAGGACCAGAAGAATTGAGCTGGCCTGCAGAACGTCTCACGCCTGATAACTGAGATAAAAGCTCTGCCAGAAAAGAGAGAAGTTTCTACAGTGAAATCTGCTTAAATACATATCACACAACAGCATAATTATGTTCTCAATACCAGTATATAAATTCCTTTGCTTTCTAATACCTTTAATCAATGAAATTCATGAACAAATTGTATTGATTTGAAAAGTTTCACGGGCTATCCATTACAAGCACCCCATGTCTCAAAGGAAGATTAGAAATCATCTAAAGAACTATGCATAAAAAAGAGAGTCAAAGCTTAAAGCTTTTTAAACTAATAAGAGCCAACCTATGGGGAATACCATATAAGCAATATTCTGTGCAAGAATTCTCTAAAATTTTATCTTCAACTTAAAATAGCTTTGACCACTTCAATTCTGACTGCAGTTGGTGGCTTTATGCACCTTAAATGCATATTCCAGAGGGAAACTGTGCTGCAGAAAAGACAAATAATTACAGCATAATTTCAGACATTTTTAGAAAATATTCCATTCAGAAAGGTTTTTAAAATGTTGTATTATATGAAAAATATTTGACCATAGGAGGGTTTTTTTTGTGAGACTTTTGACCTTTGCTGGAAAAAGAGAAATTCTAATGATAAAAAAAGTTAAATAAATCTAACCAGGATTCCTTTCCTCCAAAGTTCAAGACTGTGACAAATTCTGTCCATGCTAAGCATTTCCCAAAATAAACATAATAAGTTATTGCCTGGTGATTTACTACAGATTATGTTCCACACAAAGTTGTGAGTACTACTTTGTTGTGTATTATGCAAGGAGGGCAGAAGTAGTAGATTAGCTTTTTCCCCTATCCATCCAATCCCCGTTAAAGCTGCAAGTCATTATTATAGGTCATGAAAATTTTCCTTCCATCTTACTTTCATGATATAATTATTTGAAACTAGGCTTTTCTTAGGGGAATAAAGCACAATGTGGTAGCTCTTTGCATCAGGAACACTTGGAATACCAACAGTAAATGCTCAAGTAATTTTTAATCAGCACAGTTAATCATTATCTACCAAAAATATTTTATTTCACTAATTACTGATAACCACCACAAGGAGAAAAATAAATAAATAATGTTTACATGTCCGTTACAAGCACAAGTTCTAACTTCTGGTAGTATATACTAATTATTACCCCAATACAAAGGAAGACTTATAACACTGCCAGGTAAGACAGATGTATTTTTCCTTCCTATTTGTAAGATCACTTTGAGTACAGCTTAACAGAACCCTGGTAGCAGATGCGAATTTGTAAATTTGAGACACAGGATTGGCATGACACAGACACCCAACCAGGCTGCACTACATTCTCTGAATGCAAAAAACATTGACACAAAAAAACCCCCCAACCCCCCCCAAAAACCCCCAAGACTCAAAGGAATACCATTTTATTACACATGCTTCTAAATGGGAAGGTCTTGTGAGGCTGAAACAAACCAAGGCAGCCACTTCATGTTTAACTCAGCTAAACTAACACCCAGCGCGTTGGTAAGAGGAAGTATTGCATTCCAGGACACACAAACATCCTCCCTTCTTGCAACAACTCTAGTGCTTTCATGACCTAAGTCATTAAGATGACAGAAAATTTTTCATCCTCTTTTGCTAGGATATTTTTAGTAGCAGGAGTGCATCCAGCAGGTCCCAGGAAGTGATTTTTCCCCCCCTCTATTTGACACTGGCAAAGCCACATCCAGAGTTCTGTGTCCAGTTTTAGGCTCCCCAGGACAAGAGACATATGGACATAATGGAGCAAGTCCAGTAGAGGGTCACCAAGATGATCAGGAGGCTGGAACACAGTCCAGGAGGGGAGAACTGGTTTTGTTCAGGTTGGAAAAGAATACTTTGGAAGATATCTTATTGCTATCTGAATCTACCCACTTGGAAGATACAGGAAAGACTAAGTTAGACTCTTCTCAGAGGCATACAGCAATAGGACAAGAGTCAGACAAAGAAACATGGGAAATTTCAATTCCATCCAAAAGGTTTTATTTTTTTGTATCCCACTCACTTCCCTCCCCCCCCTCCATCCCCTTTTAAAGCATAAAGGTTTTTGAATACTAGAACAGGTTGTCCAGAGATGTTGTAGGATCTCTGTCCTTGGAGGCATTCACAACTCAACTGAATAAGGCCTTGAGCAACCAGATCTAAATAGATCTCCTTTGAGAAAGGGGTTGGTCAATTTCAAACTAATTTTTTCTATCCTTTTTCTGCCATTTCAATGAGTTAAATCAGTTCACAGAGGGCCTGAAAGGCAGACAACACAACAGAGGCAAAGGAACTATGACTGTGGGTGGGTGGAGCTGCAGTTTCCTCTTTCAAAAGCAAGACACTCTTAAGTTGGTTCACTGTCAAAGAATCATATCCGAACAATAAGAAGCTCCAGTTGAAACATTCCCTTCCAGGATCTGAAGCAAAGACAAATAATAGCAGGAACTTAGATAAGTGTAGGAAGTTCTGAAGTTTCCCTGACACTTATCATTTTTCACTATAAAAGTGTAAAATTGATATCTCTAAGATTTTACATTAGACCATCTAGTCCAACCCCCCTGCCATGGGCAGGGACATCTTTCACTAGATCAGGTTGTTCAAAGCCCCATCCAAGTTGACTTTGAACACTTCCAATGATGGGGCATCCCCAACTTCCCTAGGCAATCTGTCCCAGGTATGATGAGTTACCTTCATCATAAAAAAAATTCTTCATTACATCCAATCTAAACCTATCCTCTTTAGGTTCAAAACTTTTGCCCCTTGTCCAGTCACTATGGGCCCTGATAAAACAAACAGATAAAAAAACAAACAAACTCTTTGTCTTTCTTATAAGCCCCCTTTATATCTTGAAAGGTTGCAATAAGGTGCCCCAGAGTCTTCTCTTCTCCAGGATAAACAACCCCAACTCTCTCAGCCTTTCTTCATAGGAGAGGTGTTCCAGCACTCTTATCATTTATGTGACCCTTATCTGGACCCACTCTAACAGGTCTGTGTCTTTTTTGTACTGTTGACCCCAGAGCTGGATGCACACTGGATGCAGGACCTTACACTTGGCCTTGTTGAACTTCATGAGGTTCCCACGGCCTCACTCCTCAAATCTCTCAAGGTCCCTCTGGGTGGCATCCCTTCCCTCTAGGGAATCAACTGCTCTACTCAGCTTGGTGTTGTCTGCAAACTTGCTGAGGATGTACTCAATTCCACTGTCTGCATCATTAATAAAGATATTAAATAGTACTTGTCCCAGTAAAGACCCTTGAGGGACACCATTCCTTAATGATTTCCACTTGGACATTTAGCCATTGACTGAAAATTCTTTGGATGCAGCCATCCAGTCAGTTCCTTACCCATCTAACAGTACTTTTGTCAAACCCATCTCTCTCCAATTTAGTGGCAATAATGTGGGAGACTATATCAAAGTCCTTACAGAAGTCCAGATAGATGACATCCGTAGCTCTTCCCCTGTCCCTGATGCATTCCCTCTGAGATAGAAGGCCAGTACATTAGTCAGGCATGATTTGCCCTTGCCTAGGGCATGTTGTCTGTCTCTAATCCCTGCCTTCCATATGCCTTGACATAGAATCATAGAATCAGACAGGTTGGAAAAGACCTCTGAGATCATCAAGTCCAACCCTTGATCCATTACCACCGTGGTTACTAGACCATGGCACTAAGTGCCACATCCAGTCTCATCTTTAAAACCTCCAGGGATGGAGAATCCACCACTTCCCTGGGTAGCCCAGTCCAATGCCTGATTACCCTCTCTGTAAAGAATTTCTTCCTAATATCTAACCTAAACCTCCCCTGGCAGAGCTTAAGACCATCCCTTTTTGTCTCACTGATAGTTGCCTGGGAGAAGAGACCAACCCCCACCTGGCTACAACCTCCTTTCAGGTAGTTGTAGAGAGTGATGAGGTCTCCTCTGAGCCTCCTCTTCTCCAGGCTGAACAGCCCCAGCTCCCTCAGCCTCTCCTCATAGGACTTGTGTTCGAGTGTCTTCACCAGCCTTGTTGCTCTTCTCTGGACCTGCTCCAGCACCTCAATATCCTTCCTGAACTGAGGGGCCCAGAACTGGACACAGTACTCCAGGTGTGGCCTCACCAGTGCTGAGTACAGGGGAAGAATCACTTCCCTGGTCCTGTTGGCCACACTGTTCCTGATACAGGCCTTCTTGGCCACCTGGGCACACTGCTGGCTCATGTTCAGCTTCTTGTCAATCCAAACTCCCAGGTCCTTTTCTGCCTTTCCAGGAGTATCTGTTCCATGACCTTACCAGGTACAGAGATGAGGCTGACTGGTCAGGAGTTCCCAGGGTCCTCGTTTTTTTTTAAAATTTAATTGGTTGCATATATTAACATGTACTATAAGATTTTTCCTAAAGAAGCATTACATAATACATGGGTACTGTAAAAAGATCTGATTAGTTAAAAGCAACAAGCATTAACACAGATACATATAAAACTCAACCTAGTTGGACTGAGTGCTGAACTTGCAATGAACTATGGGTAATGAGCCTTCACAGAGAAAAACATGAGAATTAAAATGTATGTAACTTGCTACACAGATTACCTGCAAATAGTTTCTCTCCTTTGGACACCTGGAATTAGATGCAGTTTCAACCATATATGAGTTTCTATTCTAAACTAAGAGAAAGGTCTGTTGCCATGAAGTGTGATGTGGATAACTCTGAAGTGCAGACCTCAGATGCTCATGGAAGATGGGTGGATTTTGACAGCTGGAGATGGAATTTTTTTTTTTAATTTCATTTTAAACACAGAAGAGGGCCTGTGTGTTTGAAGGCCTAAGTGTGATATTTGTTTGTGAAGGACTGTGCTCAACCCCTCCCTTTCCCCTCATCAGCTGCAACTCTCCACAGAAGTCTTCATTCAGTCAGTCTTGTCTAGTTTGATGGATTCAGGGAATTCATCGTAAAGCTACGCTTCGGTTTCCTGTTTAAGTGCATGCAATTGTCTGTAAAGGGTGTTCCACATTAATGGCCTCCTTGGCACTGTTTTCAAAGTAGGGGATGTTGTTTTTACTGCAGCACTAGGCTTGTACCTGTTCTGTGGTGACTTGTCTGTTTTCTAGATCAATCTTGTTTCCCAGCACAAAAAAAGGAAAGTTCTCAGGATCCCTTGGATTGGCCTGAATGAGGAATTCATCCCTTGTGCTGTCTAGGGTTTTGAATGTGTTGGGGGCCGTGACATCAAACACCAGGATGCAGCAGTCTGCTCCCTTGTAGAAGGCAACTCCCAGAGACTGAAATTGTCCATGGTCTGCTGTATCCTATATCTGTATTGTCACTAGCCTGTCATCTACCATGACCTCTTTTGTCAGGAAGTCTGCACCTATCATAGCCTTGTACTGGTTACTGAATTTCTTGTTCACATACTGTTTCATGAGTGATGTCCTTCCCATCCTAGAGTCTCCAAGGATGATGACTTAAAGTAACACTTTCTTCCTAGAAGTCATCTTTTACACTGGTGTGTGTGCTGCAGCGTCCAGCCCGAGACTTGTTTTTACCCTTCTAAAAAATGGGTGTGATGTTTCCCTTTTTCCAATCACTGGGGACTTCACCTGACTGCCATGACTTTCCAAATATGATGGAGAGTCCCTTGGCAATTACATCAGCCAATTCCCTCAGAACTCTGGGATGCATCTCATTGGGTCCCATAGACTTATATACATTCAGGTTCCTCAGGTGGTTATGAACCTGGTCTTTACTTACAGTGGGAGGGACCTTTCTCTCCAAGTCCCCATCCTGCTGTCCATCCACTCAAAAATTAAAAAATACATGCATACATATCATATGAGGAGAGGCTAAGAGACCTGTGACTCTTCAGCCTGGAAAAGAAAAGGTTCAAGGGGGAGGAATTTTAACAGTGTATATAAATACCTGATGGGAAAAAAAAAAAAAAGGAAAGGGAGTCAGACTGTACTGCCCACTGACAGGGCAAGAGGTAGAAATTAAAACAAATGAAATCCATCTGAATACAAGAAAACACTTTTTACTGTGAGGGCGATCAAACACTGTAACAGGTTGCTCAGAGAGGTTGTGGAGTCCATCTGTAGGAATATTCAAAACCTGACTGGACATGGTCCTGAGCAACCTGCTCTAAGTGGCCTTGCTTGGGGGCATGGGGGGGAGGGAAGTTGGATGGGGTTGTACTAGATGATCTTGAAAGGTCCTTTCAAACATCAACCATTCTTTGATACCACCTGTGAACAGGTCAGTCGTGGAAACGAGCCTAGAAGTCTCTAAATTTAAAAGTACAAGCTAAAGGGGCAGTGTTTTTCATTTCAGAAGTTCCAGGTTCGAGCCCTGTAGACAATCCAATTAAGGATACTTTTCATCAGTAAATACCCATCAATTAAAACATTAGAAAGCATTTTTTTATTTTTAAAGACAGAAAAACAAGACAACTATTATCATCTTGGATTTTGTTTCAAAGTCTATTTAAGGACTCTGAGCTAAAATCAGTGGTTACAGATCTTACCAGCTATAGGATCCATGGTTTCTCTATTGCTTGGAGAATATGAACTCTGAGAAGATGAAAGGCCACCACTGGAACTGCTAGTAAAGTGCATGTTTGATCTACGTGCACGGGGGCCTCCCAAACCCCGGCCTGGGTGAAACATTCTACGTACGTGCCGGACACCACTAGATTCATCATAACCAAGCAGTTAAGAAAAGTCTTTTGCTATCAAGTATTAAACAGCAAGAACATTTACTAGATTGAATAATTGGGCAACACACTATTCCTCATTCATAAAACAATGATTCAACTTTATAAGCGCCATGCAATCATAGCTATGGTGCCAGTCAGACCTATAGATGTGAACCCAAGGCTCCTTGCACTAAATTCATCTTTCCCAGGTTTTTTATCATGTCTAAAAAATGTCAGGATGGATTTTCTGCCTTATGGATTAAAGTTTCTGCTAGGTAATGCTACAACTGATGATGCATATTCAGCAGAACACATTACTCGATAGACATAAGGATTTTAGTATAAAAATTGGGAAAGAAGGGTATTTAAATACTGAAAATAATCTATAAAGTTTTATTGCTATTCTTACCACACAAACGTGTGAGTTTTACTCACTGAGGTCTTGCTGGGAAAACTAGGCCTAGAAAAAACCCAATGTGAGAGAAAATTCTTTCCCATGAATAGTGCTATCTATTTCTCTGCCTGTCTGTTTGAGAAGTTAACTTCCCTTTTGCAAGAAGAGATTAAGTTCTCACAGACATGGCTGAGGCCTCTGCTGGGAGAGAGTGAAACCATAAAGTACAGGGGAGAACACAGCCTTGAAGTTATGCGCACGCGAAAGATGTTGTTATAAAAGCACCGGAATGGGTTTCCTGGGCTACTCTTTCGCCTGCTGCATGATTTAGCAGTGCATTTAGGGTTTCTGATATTGGAATAAACTTTTCCTTAATACCCTAGTCGTGGTTTGGTCATCTGCATATCAATTCTTATGGGGGGGTATAATCTCCTTTGAGACAGAATATAGTTGTCTAGCAGAGATTGGTTTGTTCCTCCTTTGTATCTGTTGATACTGGAAGTGATAGAACATTGTCACTAATATTTTACTGATTGACTACTGCTCTCATGCAGTTTGGGAAGCTTTCTATAGCTACATCTGACAGAAAAATGCCCCCATTCTGAGCCTTTTTTTAAAGTAAACTTGGAAAATAAGATAACTAGAACATCCTTAATATAAATCCTTTGAAAAATTCCAACCTTGGTCTCATTTAGAAAAGGGTCATAGTAGCTTGCTAGTTGCACCTTTCAAAGTGTTTTTAAGAAAAGTAACATTATTTAAATATACTAGTTAAGAGTATATTGATGTCTCACCCAACTATGATGGGGTTAAAAAAGCATTTGGAACTCTTAACTCATTGCAAACATATACTGAAAACAACCAAGCTAGAACCATTTACAAGGTCAAGACTAAAGCCATATTTTAAACAGTAAAACAGTTGAAAATTGTTTAAGAAAGAAACTGGAATTCAAAGAGCTGTCCAGAGTCTCCAGGGATAAAGGTGGTATCTTGCAGTGTCTGCACAGGATTCTTCACAAGAAATATGTGCAGCCATTTAAAACAGCTTAAAACACCCTTCTAACTGTTACACACAAGACCATATCCTTTCCTAAACTGATAGCAACTGAGCAGAGGGAAATCTCTCCTCCATTTCTTCCTTTTAGTCTTAGCTGTCAGAAGACATGAAATAGTACTCAACATGGAAAAACTAGTCCAGAAACTATCAAGTTTTGTGGACTTGGCAACACTGATTGCTAAAGTAATGTTGTACAGAGACTTTCACATGCATTTCCTATAATTATTTATAAAGACTCCCCCCATCAGTTTTGTGATGACTGACACTGTGGCCTTACTCAGAAACTGAAAAGATTATTCTGATTTCTCTAGTTCTTATGTAGCTAGTAATAAACAGACATTTTACAATTAAAAGTTATCTGACATCACCGATGTGGGAGGGGAAGGAAAAACTTCAGAAGCATGAATTCTAATCCAACACCTCATCCACTTCAATAGGAAGTCAATTTCACTGTGTAATTCAGACTGACAATTTAAATGCTAACGAATTTAAATACAGACCACAACCAAGGTGAAACCATTTCCTCTCATGTTGCTAGCAGTAGATATAATGAGATTGAGTTGTTAGGTCTGGTTGGTTTTTTTTTAAGAAGTCCTGAACAAAAAAAGGCACTATTAAATTACGCCAGAAGTGTATTTTTTTAAATGAGATACAGAAAGATAAATCATTTCAAGATCACTTAATGAGTTTTTCATGATAGCCTGTACTTCCATGAAGAGTATCTTCTGAAATTATGTTGCAAGTATTTGTACAGTAAAAAAAGTGCTACATTACTATTCCTAAGACCAAGTAACAGAAAGAAGATTGTACTTAAAAGTGCAAAGAAACTGACAGTTTGAGCTCTTCAGTCATTGAGAGTAGTTATATCCCTACAATTTGCAGATAACAAAGATAGTCCTAATCCCTAGGAAGTCTCCTGATAGGTCTTCTAGTTATATCTTTAAAAAAGTCAATAAATGACAAGCTGAAACTACCCTATTGAAATACAGTAATAAAACTAATCAAACACTTAAGATCCCTCAGTTTCAAAGTTCAAAGCATTCTCTAACAAACATATATGCTTTTGGTGAAATCTGCTTTCACTCTTGTGATTATCTATAAAACACTATCGTATCTGGATTGCTGCTTTCCCATACACAAAATGGCATCAGAACTAATGACTAAGAAGGGTAAAAACTGCAGAAAGAAGCAGCTGGGTGTCAGAAACATCTTTACAAGGTTTCGCTATCAGGAATAAAACAAAAACACACACCCACATTGTCAAGCAACACCCAAAGCCCATTCACAGTTTGATAGATATAAATATATATACATATAAGCAATTCAGACTTATAGTTCCCCTATAACTAAACACCAGTTATAAAAAATAAGCAAAACTGATGTAGCCATTTGACTACAGAAGTCAGAACAAGCAGTTACAGTTATCATAAGGAACAGTCTATCCCTTTTCCCTTAACTTAAGAAAGGATATTAAATCTCTAGGAGCTCTGTGTTCCAGTGTAAGATGAGCTGCAAAGTCATCTGTGACATGATTAGGATCCCCTCCAGGCAATGCTGCACATATTGGACAGATCTGAAACAACAAAGTGAGAAGAAAAAAAACCCACAACCAACTTTACACAAATCACAAAACACAATTCAGAGTTGATCACTTGACATGGATTCTTATACTTACTTACAATTACTTTTCCTTGTAATTATGCTTTTAATAATACCATAGAAACCAAAAAGTAAAATTTTCAAATCCTATCTGCAATGTTTCAGTTTTCAAATTTGTCTATGTCAATTCCAACACAGACAGTAGGTCTAGTTACACAGGATTACTGCTTGAATGTACCTACATATAACATTATCAAGTTCATTGTCATAAGTTTGAAAAGAGATGTTGGAATTTTTTCCCAATGTCTGCCCCCCCCCATCTGTTTCTTCCGGGGTGGGGGGGGGGGGGGGGAAAAGGGCAAAACCGCCCGGGCGGGGGAGCGCGGGGGGGGGGGGGGAGAGTGAGCTCTCTCGGGAAAAGGAGGTTGCCAAGGGGAGTGCTGGGAGTCTGTTTGGGGGCTTTGGGGTTTTGTCCGCAGACCAGACAGAGCGGGGAGCCCGGTTTTCGGCCGCCTCCTTTTCTTTTCCTGAGAGGAAGTTTTTTTTCCCCATGGGACACCTCGCGGAGGACGACTGAGAGAGACCGACCCATCTCAGAGCGAGGTATTCTGTTTTCAAGACTGTCTGTGGGAAAAAGGACTTTCTTTTCATTGCTGGCTGCGAGCAACCCCCCCGGGTTGCCACGGGTTTCTCCCCCCCCACACACCTGGGGAATTGGAACTTTGTTTTGTTTCTCCTGAAAGTTTTTGATTTGTTGTTTATTCAGATTTTGTTAGTAAAAAGTTGGGGGTTTTTCCTTTTTCACACTTCCACCTGAAGTTTCTTTATTTCTAAATTGTAATCTTGTTAAACTAAGACATTCATTTACTGTTCTTTGAATCCCCAAGTGACTTCTTATTCATCTCATCAGTGAAGTGTAGGAAGGAGAATGAAACTAGATGTGAATATTCATTCAAGTATCACAACTGAGACCACCCACTGTGGTAACACACAAGTAGAGATTTGGCAAAGAGAAACTCCTTATTCCTACCAAGTATTTTAGGAGATGGCATTATGGTTTTCTTTTTTTCTTAAGCCTAAACACATATTTAAAAAAAGTCTAGGGACACTTACTGCCTTAGCAACCTTCATTTATTATTTTGATTTTTCCTGCCAATGACTTTGCAACCACTTGAGAGAAGTGTGCCTTAAAAGTCCTTTGCAACAGTTTTGCAGGCCAGCCTTAAAGCTTGACAGATCACATGTTAAAAAGTCAGAAAGGAGAAACTTCAACACAGTATATGTTGGGTCTTAACTATTCTTCCAGGAATATCAACCTGGACTTTACAACTGATAAGACTGTAAATTAGGGAGGACACCCCAGACTGGGAGGGGTGAGGGAATCAATAGAACCATGCAGACCTATGAAGAAAAATGCAAGGGGAAGGGAGAGCAGGGAGGAACAACGGGGAGGGTAGACAGAAATGGGTATAAAGTGGACTGGTCACACTTAAGACAGAACTGGTCAGTATGTTTGTCTGACTGAGCCTGATCACCACAGTCTGTCCTGTCTTCCTATATCTTCTTATTAAATCTTAACAATCTCTGTATAATCTCACTGTCTATCCCATGTGTATGTATGCTGCAAGGACTAAGTGCCAGCTACTGGTGAGACCTGTGTATGTATGAACAAAATTTGATGCCAGATACTGGAGTCAGACTGGGGTTGTAGGTGTCCCTGTGGCTTGTGGTGTCAGCTACTGCTACAAGTGAGGTTCCTAGCATCAGTAGTTGGAGGGGTCATAGCTCTCTAGACCTAGGGTGGGTACTACAAAGTTTGTGCCTGGAGTGCCCGCTACTGGGGGAACTGTCATATGTGGATTTGGTGCCAGCTATTCCAGTCAGGTCAGGGGTGCAGGCACCCCTGGCCTGTGGTGTTGGCTACTGGACTGAGTGGGGTCTTAACATCAGCTACCAGAGTGAGTTGTGGTCTCTGCCTTCAGCCACTGGAGCAGGAACAGTATGTATTCCCAAACACAGCTAATTGGAGGGAAATCAGCATGAGTGAGGGGTCCAGCACTGGTAGGTGAAGCAGGACCACCAGTCACAGCCCATGTGGTGCCTGGTGCCAGCTACTGGGGGAAAGGGGGAGTGGTTGTCTGCAACTTCCCCAAACCTAGTGTGCATGCATATTGGCTAGTAAACTTCAATCTGGACTAGCAAATGAGTACAGAGGAGCCTTGAGTCTAGGCAGAAGTATGAAGCAGGCAAGGGTCTGTGCTGCTATGCCCAGGGGAACATGCAAATGTGGAGTGCTTGTGAGATGAGTGCATGAGTGTTTGCTAGTGAGCATCAAGTCGGACTAGCTGGCAAACAGGAGACCAATGAAGCAAGTAAGAGTGCCTGGGATCCAGGCAGGGGTACTGGACAAAGAGGGTCATGCCAGTACTCGAGGAATCACAGTGAACATGCGTGTGCTTGTGAATCTAGAGAGTATCATGTGTACCTTCACTATAGCAGCAACCTTCTATCTCTACCAGGTGAAGAGGAAGGAGGGAACTTGTCTGCCCTATATTTATGTTTTATGCAAGTCCTACATGTAGATGCTGTTGAAGGCAGCACTATGTCGGTGGTTATCTGTGATGGGCCATGTGTCAGCGTCCTCCATGTGTGTACAGGTCTCCGAAATATGTGCTCGGTTTCACTACTGGTTGAACCTGCAAACAGGAAAGTGGTAGCTGCATCCCTAGGCAGAGGTCCTGGGTCCCCAGGCTGGGTTTCAGTAGCTGAGCAGAAGGGACTCCTGGTCTGGATAAAGCAACCATGCTCTTAACATCCCTTAAAATTAAAAAATCACCATATTACTTGGAATGAAATCCAGGATATTACTAAAAAGCCTTAAGCCAGTTCAGCTCCAAACATCACAGTTGACTTAGTTTCTAGATTTGTTCCCTTATTACCATCACCTCCCCATGTATACAAGTATACTGATTTTGGCTAGGATAGAGTTAAATTTCTTCATAGTAGCCCATATAGTGTTATGCTTTGGCTTTGTGACCAAAAGTGTGTTGATAACACACCAATGTTTTAGCTATTGCTGAACAGCTCTCACACATCAAGACCTTTTCTGTCTCTCACACTGCCCCAACAGCAGGTAGACTGGGGATGTACAAGTAGTTGTGAGGGGACGCAGCTGAGACAGCTGATCCCAACTTACCAAAGGGATATTCCATACCATATGCCATCACGCTCAGCAATAAAAAACACAGGGAAGAAAGGAGGATGGTTCAGAGTTATGGTGTTTGTCTTCCCAAGAAATCATTACATGTGATGGAGCCCTGCTTTCTTGGAGATGGCTAAACATCTGCCTGCCAATGGAAAGGAAGGAATGAATTCCTTATTTTGCTTTGCTTGCATAGGCAGATTTTGCTTTCCCTATTATCTCAACCTGCAAGTTTTTGCACTTTTACCTTTCTTATTCTCCCCTCCATCCTATCCCATCCCAATCCACTAGGGTCAGGGGACAAGTGAGCAAGCAGCTGTGTGGTGCTTAGTTGCCATGAGCACTGGACCATGACCAGTATTTTTGGCATGCAACCTAGAACTCAAAGGGTTTGAGATAATGACAGATTTGACCAGAGCATATTAGAGGGAACATATAATTATTACATTTGCTTAACCATTGCTGACCACGATATTAACTTATCTGTTCTCAATATTAGTTTATCCGATCTGTGCCATGCTCCTTCTTTTCTGTACATGTTAAAGACTTTTTGGCTTGAAAAGACAACAGAAGTTGTCCCTATAGCCAAGAGAGCCTGTTCCAATCAACTCCAAGACAGACTTGCCCCTGGCTAAAGCTGAGCCAATCAGTAATGGTGGTAGCACCTCTGTGATAATATATTTAAGAAAGAGTAAAAAAGCTGCACAGCAGCAGCTGTGAGAGGAGTGAGGAAATGCAGAAAAATAACCCTACAGACACCAAGGTCAATGAAGAAGGAGGGGGAGGAGGTACTCTAGGCAGTAGAGCAGATTCCCCTGCAGCCCATGGAGAAGACCATGGTGACACAGGTTGTCCCCCCTGCAGTCCTTGAAGGACCCCACACCAGAGCAGGTGGATGTGCTCTGAAGAAAGCTGCAGCCTATGTTGAGGAGCCCAAGCAGGAGAAGATTTTCTGTCAGAACTGTGACCCTGTGGGGGACCCATACAAGAGTAGTCTATTCCTGAATAACTGCAGTCTGTGGGAAGGACCCATGCTGGAGTGGATCATTAAGGACTGTATCCCATGGGAGGGACCCCATATTGGAGCAGGGTAAGAGTGTGAGGAGGAAGGAGTGGCAGAGATGAAGCATTGTGAACTGACTGCAAGCCCCATTCCCTATCCCCCTGTGCTGCTCAGGGAGGGAAAAGGAGGTAGAAGAGTTGAGAGTGAAGTTGAACCAGAGAAAAAGGGAGAGAAAGGTGTTTTAAAACTTGTTCTTATTTCTCATTGTCCTACTCTGTTCAATTGGCAATAAATTTAGTTTCCCCAAGTTGAATTACTTTTGTCCATGATAGTAACTGATGAGCAATGCCCCTCCTTATCCTGACCAATGAGCATTTTTCCATATTTTCTACCCATCCTGTTGCTGGGGAGGGAGGTGAGATAGAGCAGCTTGATGGGCACCTGGCAACCAGCAAAGGTTGACCCACCCCACCCGGTCCTTTCACTTCAGTCTAGTTGCTGCATTACTAAATACAAAATTAATCCACTAAGTGTGACTGAGTAGCAGAAAACTGATGTCTTCATTCTGAAACTTGATTCAAAGATGATATCTGATTGCATTTCTTACAATTTTCAGAGCTACAACCCTAAAAAAACCCCCAAACTTCTACCTGAATGCTGTTTTTGAAACCCAATAGCAACAGTAACAATCATCATAATGTCAGCCACATATATCTGTTGCCCGGTATTGCTGACCATTACCCTTGATCATTTGATGAAGAAATAATAATTACTGTGCTTTCAACTCTAAAAATGAAGAAATAGACACCAATAGTTCATATATTTTTAGGAAAAACCAGGACATTTTTGAGTCTCAGAACAGGTTGACCAGTTTTACCTCCTCTGCTACTCCTTGATATAAGGCCCTTAGCAGGCTCTAAGAAGAGAGATTGTCCTTCTCCCACATAATTTCTCAAAAAAATTTTCTTCAAGCATGCACATTTTTATAGGAATCTACAACAAAAATAACTAGACAACATTTCCCTGAATGTCCTTCTGTAATCATATGTTCCTCAGGCATGCACAGTCTTCACACACAAATATGAATATATTCCTCACTGCTGGAAAGATACCCAAACTTCTTAGTCAAGAATTTAACCTAGGATTGCTAACACACATAACTGTTGAATTAGTGAAGTGGACTTTAGAAAGAAATACAAAACATACCTGCACCATAAAGATAAATCTAAAAACAGGGCTACAGACTTTTCTAAAAAGAAAATTGTCTGAACACTAAGCAATGCAAGGATGTAGTTTCTCAACACTGTAATGAGGGTTGAGAACAAAATATTTCTAATAGTATCAAAATCCAAGTTATTTATTATTTTATTGTTTCCATAGCAAAGAATTCACTTGCATTTCAGAAAAATTTCAGACCTTCTGCCACAAACAACAGTAACATCTAGATGTAAAGACTTGAGAACACTTACTGACAAAAGCAGAAGCAAAACAATTGTTGCAGTAGGCTATTATATGGTATGTAATTGCTCTTCACCAATTGCCACTGTTGAAATCATCAGAAAAATCAAGTGGGAAACAGCAAGAGCCACTTTATTAAAAAAAAGGTCAATATATGTAAAAGTTATTTATTTTTACAAGGGTTTAACCCTCCCTGTAACACCAGGATTTAGTGGGCTGCACACCAAGGATCCAAGGACTCAGCAGATGTAGAACTGTTGAATTAGGCACTGTTAGTAGCTCAAAGAGTCAACAGGGAAAACACCAGCATAGTGTCTATGTATGTATGGTACATACCTTCCTAGTCAGCATTTAAATTAACACATACTTCAAGGAAAAAAGATACTAATTTCCTGGAAATTTTCATAAACTTTCATTGTAATTGA
The DNA here is from genome assembly GCF_003945725.1 of Corapipo altera. Taxonomy (NCBI): domain Eukaryota; kingdom Metazoa; phylum Chordata; class Aves; order Passeriformes; family Pipridae; genus Corapipo; species Corapipo altera. Next base: position 231,601 of record NW_020885057.1, read on the forward strand.
AAAACAATGCTGAAGCGGCTTACCACCTCTGTTGATGTTTCTGCGTGTTCAGAAGCAACATGTTCTTGAAGAGATGTTTCTGTATAACCCATCTTTCCACAATAAGGACAAGTAAAGGACTGTGGCTGCTCTACAGAGAAAGCTTCTCCACCATAATACAAATCTGGAAAAAGATGTTTTAGGAAGGGTTACTTTCAAGCAGCATAGCTCATTATTTTATTTATATGACCTCTTTATATATACCTATGTGCATGTAATCACTGTCAAATTAATTCATTAATTAATCAAAATAAACATTTTACTTCTGCACAGTATATATGCCAATACTATAAAGTTGTTCAACAACTCAACTTCCAAAGGAATAGACAGACTACCTAATTTTTACACTAGTAAACAACATTGCTCTTCCTGAATATTAGAAAGCTAAGTCTGATGGTGCTGCTGAACCCATCACTTTTCCCCCGTCGTTGTTTTTACCTTAGGTGAGCTTGTATTACAGGTAAGATCACTGTAGATGTACTGTGGTCTCACAGCAAATCTATGTTAAATATTGTAATTTAAAATGTCTCAGTGACACCATCAGTCCATATGTTGATACTGATGCCTGTAGCACTAAACCTGCATTATATGGGAAAACTGTGGTTTAAACAGGTTTTAAAATGGCTTTTGGTGGTCTCTTTGCAAACACATGCTTCTTCTTCCCAGCACCCCCCATGTTATCCATGCAGGAATGTCCTGGGAAGGTGTCCTGAGGTGTTTCCCATTGGCCTTTGTTAACCTCTTCTTGTGATTGGGTGTTCCTGTAAGCCCCTTGAGACTTCTAATTGGTTACTATGTGAATCCTCCTAAACCCTATAAATGTAACATCCCCCTCTCTTGCCTCCTCTCCACGCCCGGTGTCCTGTCTCCCTGCCGGCCATGAGGCCACGTGCGGGGGGGGGGGGGAGCACCTCTCCCCTCCAGGCTCAGGGCCTGAAAAGACCCCTGAGAAACCCCTGGAGTTCCCTTTCCCCATCCTTCAAAGCGTCGCAATGGTTCTTCAGATGGAAACGGAACTAGAACTGGGCCGCCCCACGTCGTGGGTGGGGAAAGGGATCCAGAGATGCCACAGCTGAACCAGTATTTAACAATAAGGGGAAATTTTAGCAAAGCAAAAGGAATGAGATGTTACGTACCATTTTCAATACTTCAGCACTTCTTGACTACCAAAGTAGCAACCTTCCTTGAGCTACTAATGTAGCAATTAACATGAGCCAAACTGATCATGAAAATTTAAAAAACCATGCTAAATTCATACTAAATTGCATTACTCCAGGAAAAGCTTCCTTCACTGCTTATACAGGAAGAGCACTAAGATGATGTTTAGGCTCAGAACACTCTCTAAAGGGGACTCGATGGCATACTAAATTAGATTTCAAGCCTAAGGGTATTTATAAACTGTAGTGTTTCCTAAGGAAATGGTTTTAGGACATCTGACAATCCCAGTGGGGAAGAAAAAGAACAATTTTGCTTCATCAACCACAGAGCTAGCACATTCTTCTCTCTGGTTGCAAACCTCCTGGCACTCATTCAGAAATTCACTAGCATTCCTCAGACAAAACCAGTATTTTGAGGAAGCAATTAAGAACTCAATGTAACAATTTGTTCTTGTAGACTGAGGAGACATATTACTTTAAAAAGGTACACGGAAGGCAGGAATTTTAACAACACATCTTCATACAAGTGCAACTTCATTTCAATTTAATATATATAAACTAAAAATGTCGACACCATACTGTCATTGTTGGGACGGACACCACACTGGGATTTCATGCAGAAAAGGCTCTATTTCATACAAACATTGTTAATTTATAGTCTCCCCTAGCCAGCATGTTTCACCACCATTGGTGCCCTTACTACATAAACATGTCAAGATTGGTTGCTCTATAGCTTCTGCAACTCATGGTGACTCAGCAGTTTAGGATGTCCGGTTGCCTCTGTGGTTCAGTAGTTCCATCTTCTTTGTTTATCTTCTTCTCACTTCGATGTTCACATTCCTTTACAACCTCACAGCTGCAACCACTCAAACTCAAGGCCCAAGCTGTCCACAGCCCAATCGCCTCCCACAATTCCCCTTCTTTTTGTTTTTAAACTGAAAAACAAAGGCCTGGGAGAAATTCTGACCAATCACTCGTTGAACACAGGACATCAAACAGGGAACACATAATAAAATGCACAAAACTCTGAATAATGTTACAATTACTATCTTTCCAAATCTAGCATTAACATTAAAAACATTTAACCAATCAAAAAGGACTATCAAACATTTGTTAGATATCTAAATTAAACAACCATGGATTCATATAAAACATGTTTACTTAAACAACTTACTTAACTTATTCACATTATTCTCTATCAGAAATTAGTCTTATTTAAGTTATCCTTTTAACACTTTATTAAAACTGACTTATATGTAAATGGTTTTGAACTAAAACTTAATAACTTGATGACTTTAGGGTTTATGTTCTTTAACTTTTGCCTAAGGGTGTTTCTAAAATAGGGTTTGTTCTTGAGAGCTTTTATCCAATCTAAAAACACTTCTGCAAATGGAACTTCATTCAATTTAGGGTTATGTGTTTTCTGTTATTTATTTAAGGGTGTTTGTGTATTTGTGAGCAAAACCAAAACATACACACACACACAAACTCTCACAGTGGCCACTGTCAAACATACTTTCACACAGACATACTTCTGAGTTTCATGTCACTGTGTTTTACGAACTAAGAAATTATCATTCTTGTGTTTTGCCCTCAGATGAGTAAGATCTAATTATGCATTTCTTGTTTTTATGAAAGTATAACTTGGAAAACACAAACATATTTCTGCTTCATGTTCAATTCAAAACCCAAATACATACAAACATTCTTATAGTTTAAAGATAAATATATACTCCTTTTAAAGCAAAACCACACACTTCTCCCTGCTAATGGGCTTTTAGATTTCAAAGAAAGCCTATCAGCAGTCACTACAAAAACTTTAAAAACTCTACTTTTCCATTACGTTTATGCATATATCTTAAAACAATTTTGGCTATTTAGGCAAGCAACTTCAAGAAACAGTTATTAAGACCATCTCATGAACCCGTCTTTCCTCACTCCCCCCTCCTTTTTTTTTTTTTCCAGGAGTCTGTCTTAACATCATCTTCTTTTTCACTTTTTCTTTCAAATGTTTTTGGAGGGTTGTCAACTAATAGCAAAAAAACAATCTCAATTTATACAAGATGGTTGTTTCAGGGATGAAGTTCTTGTTTATCAGTGTTTGTATCATCTAATTAAGCACAAATACATTCCCACCGCATGGTCTGTGGTTGGACCATGCCGTTGTTGAACAACTTAAACAGCATATTGATGAAAAACAAGGAAAATAACATAAAATATTCACAACAAATGAGCAAAAGTGTAGATGATAATATCTTTGTAATCATATCTATCTTTAGTGAAGAGATCAGAATAGGTTCTAGCTGTTCTTGCTTCATTGGGTCAGCTAGGGTCACATGCTGTGGTTGTGGGTAATCATAATCTTTTTGCAGTCAGTATACAGGGGGTCACCATTGTGATATATAAATAATCGTGATTCGTGAAACAAATGGGTGATTACATCAAAATAAAACAAACGGATTGTAAAACTTAATTACAC